>NW_027288265.1:0-80689 GCF_047511675.1 Marmota flaviventris
AATTACTCCTAAACATACCCTAACCCCTAACCCCATAACACAAACAGTAACCATAACCCATTAACCCTATCTGTAAAAACTAACCCATCACCTAACCCTATCCCTAACCTAAACTAACCCTAAACCTATAGCTAAACCTTAATAACATCCCTAACCCTAACCCAAACACTAACACCAAATGTAACCTTAAAACTAACACTAACCCTAACACTAACCCTAAACACTAATGCTAACACAAACCCTAACCCTAACCTAACACTAACCTAAACCTAACATTAACCCTAACACTAACCCTAACCCTAACCCTAAACTAACACTAACCCTAACCCTAACCAATACACGAACCATAAATCTTACCCTACACTTAACCCAACAGTATCTGTAACCCTAACCCTAACACTAAACCTAACCCTAAACCTAATCCATCCCTAACACTAACCCTAATCCTAACACTAATTTTAATGTAACCTAACATTAATCCTAACCTTAACCCTCACATGAAACCTAACACTAACCCTAACTCTAAACTAAACCTATCTCTAACCCAAACCCTAATACTAAACCTAACCTAACATTATACCTAACCCTAATACTAACCCTAACCTTAACCCTAACAATACCCTAACAGTAACCCTAACCATAAACCTAATCCTAACTGTAATCCTAACCATAATCCTAACACTAACACTAATATTAAAACTCACCCTTACCCTAACCCTAACACTAAACCTAACACTATGTCGAAAACTAACACTAACCTTACCCCAGACACTATTCTAACACTAACCCAACCCGTCACTCTAACCAAAACCCTCACCATAACCCTCAACATAACCCTAAAACAAATCTAATACTAAACCTAACATAAACCCTAACACTAACCCTAGCACTAACCCTATACCTAAGCCTAAATCTGACACTAAACTAACCCTAACTCTAACAATATCCCTAACACTAACACTAACCTAACACTAACATTAACCATGAACCTAAATGTAAACCTAATCCTAACCCTATCACCAATCCTAACCCTAACCTAACTGTAAACCTAATCCATACATAAACCTAACCCTAACCCTAACACTAACACTAAATCTAACTCTAACACTAACCCTAACACTATTTGTAACCCTAAGCTTAATACTAACTCTAATTTAACACTAACCCTAACACTAAACCTAACACTAACACTAACCCTAAACCTAACCTTTACTCTAACACTAACCTCAACACTAACCTTAACCCTAACAATAACTCTAAACCTAACACTAACTCTAACCCTAATACTAACCATAATGCTAACCCTAAACCTAATTCTAACACAAAACCTAAACCCTACCCTAACCCTAACACTAATCCTAACCCTAACCCTAACTCTAACCCTTACATTAAAAGTAAACCTAACCCTAAACCTAAACATAACAATAATTCTAACCTTAACCCTAAATGTAACACTCACCGTAACCTTAACCCTAACCCTAAAAAAACTCTAAACTTATTTCTAACTCTAACACTATTTATACCCTAAATCTAACCCTAACCCTAACGCTAACCCTAACCCTAAACCTAACATGAATCCTAACTCTAACACTAATGATAACCATAACCCTAACATTAATGCTATCACTAACCCTAAAATTAATCTTAACCCTAATGCTAAACCTAACCCTAACCCTGCTGTAACCTAAACCAAACCCTAAACCTACACCTAGCCCTAACCAAATCCTAATTCTATTCCTAACCCTAACCCGAAAAATAACCCTGACCCTGACTCTTACTCTAACATTAACCTTTGCTTTAAACATCATCATCACCATAAACCTCAACCTAACACTAGATGTAGCCCTAATCCTAACCCTATAACTATCGCTAATCATAACCCTACTTCCTACATTAGAAATAGCCTTAACCCTAGCCCTAACCTAACGCAAAACCTATCTTTAAACCGAGTAGTAAACCTAGCTTTAACCCTAAACTTAAACCTAAGCCTAACCCAAAACTAGCCCTAATCCTATACAAAACCCTAGCCCTAACCTTAGGTCTAAACCTATCATTACACTAACTATAACCCTAACTCTTAAGCTAACCCTAGGCCTAACCCTAACCCTATCCATTACACTAAACCGAACCTAAACCCTAAAACTAACGCTGTCATTACCCTAAACCGAAACCCTAACCTAACTCAAACCCTTTACCTGACTTTGACCCTAAATATAATCCTAGATATAAACCTGAATCTTAACCTAAACCTAATCCTTACACTGGATGAAGCCATAAACCTAACACTAAATCTAGCCCTAACTATAACCCTAGACCTGACATTAGCCCTAGCCATAATACTATTTCTAACCCTAACACAAACCCTAAACCTCATCCTAGCCATAAACCTAGCCTTAATCATAACCCTAACCCTAACTATAGCCCTAACCCTAATACTAACACTTGCCATAGCCCTAAACCTAACCAAAAGCACATCCCTTAACCTAATCGTAAGCCTAACTCTAAACCTCACCCTTTTCATCACAATTGCCCTATCCTTAGCCCTAGCTTTAACACTAGATTGAAACCTACTTTAAATCTAACCCTAACTCGATGCCTAAGCCTAAAAATTGCCCAAACCCTGATGGTATTTCTAAAACTAGCTCTAACCCTATCCCTAACCCTAACCCTAGCCATAATTTAGCCATATCCCTAAGCCTAACTCTAACCCTAGCCATAAGAAAAACCCTAACTCTCACACTGGCCCTATCACTCTTTCTAATCCTAGCCCTTGCCATAAACCTAACCCTATCCCAAATTCTAGTCCTAACACTTGCCCTATCCTTAGCCCTAGCACTAACCTTAGATAAAAATCTAACTCTAAATTTAACCCTAAACTGAAGAATAAACCTAAATCTAAGGCTAGCCCTAACCCTAACCCTAATCCTAAAAATTTCACTAACCCTAATCCTAGCCTTAAAACCAAACTGAGCCAAAGCTCTAACCATAACCCTTAACCTAAACCAACCCCTAACCCTACACCTAGCCCTATCCCCAGCCCTAATTCAAGTTTTAAGCCAAACCCTAAAACTAACCCTGACCCTTACTCTGACCATAACACTAACCCGAGGTGTAAACATCACCCTAAACCTAAACCTAAACCTAACAGTAAACCTAGCCCTAAAACACTAAAATTAGCAGAAAGCATAACCCTAGTACTTACATTAGCCATAAACCTAACCCTAGCACTAACATAACCCAAAACCTAGCCCTAATCATAACCATAACCCTAGCCCTAAACTGATTTCTAACTCTATCCATTACCATTACCATAACCATAACACTAACCCTAATGTTAATTCTAGCACTAACTTTAAACCTTAACCTATCCCAAACCCTAACCCAGAACTTGACCCTAATAATACCCCTAGCTCTAAACCTAATGCTAACCCTAAACTTAACCCTTACACTATACGTACCCATAATCCTTATCCTAAAAATTCTTATCCATAATTCTGGACCTGAAATTAGCCCTAGCACTAATCCTAGCCCTAACCCTAAAAATCCCTAGACCTCATCCTAGCCCTAAACCTAGGCTTAATCATAACCCTAACCCTAACCACAGCCCTAAACCTAATTATGACCCTCACCCTACCTCTAAACCTAGCTATAAAGCCATCCATTACCACAAACCTAGAGCTAAGGTTAGGACTAGGGTTAGAGTTAGGTTTATGGTTAAAGCTCATGTTAGGGCTTGGATTAGGGCTAAGTTTGTATTAGGTTTGGGGCTAGTGTTATGGTTATGGCTATTGTAAGAAATAATGTTATGATTAAGGTTAGTTTTATGGTTAAGTTTAGGGCTAGGCCTACTGTTAGGGTTAGATTTAATGTTAGGGTGATATTTAGAGCTAGGTTTAGTGTTTGGATATGAGTCAGGGTCATGGTTTTGTTTAGGGTTAGGGTTAGGTTTCAAATTAGGGCTAGGGTTAGGGCTGGTGTAGGGTTAGGGTTTGGCCTAGGGTAAGGGTTAGTGTTAGGGGTATGGCTCAGTTTTGTTTGAGGGCTAGGGCTAGGGTTAGGGCTAATTTTAGGAATAGCATTAGGGTTAGAGCTAATTTCAGGGTTAGGCTGAGGCCTCAGGTTAGGGTTAGTTTTAGAGATAGGTTAGTACTAGGGCTAAGGATTATGACTAGTGTTAGGGCTTGGGTTAGAGTTATGGTAAGAGATAGGGTTAGTTTTAGAGATAGGTTTTGATCTAGAATTAATGCTAGGGCAAGGGTTATGACTAGGGTTAGGGCTTGTGTTAGGGTTACGGTAAGGTATATGGTTAGAATAGGGATAGGTCTTGTGTGAGAATTATACTTAGTCTTAATTGTAGGGTAAGAGTTAGGGTTAGGAATAGGGCTATATTAGGGCTAGGATTAGGGCTAGGTTCAATATTACGTTTAGGGCTAGTGTTAGGGTTATGATTAGGGCTAGGGCTAGGGTTAGGGTTAGTGTAAGGGTTAGGGTTTAAGATATGGTTAGGGCTAGGGGGAGTGTTAGGTTTAGTGTTAGGTCTAGGTTAGGGTTATGGTTACGATTAGGTTTAGGGTTGTGATTAGGGCTTGGGTTTTTATTAGGGCTAGGGCTAGCTTTAGTGTAATGTATTGGATTAGATATAAGATTAGATTTAGGGTTAAGTTTAGGTTATGGTTAAATTTAGGTTCAGGGATAGGTTTAGTTTTTATTTATGGTAAGGTTTAGGGTTAAGTTTATGGCAATGGTTAGGTTTAGAGTTAAGTCGAGGGTTAGGATTAAGATTAGGATTTTGGATAGGGTTAGGTTTAGGGCTAGGGTTATTATTAGGTTAGGTTTAGGGTTAGGGTAATGTTAGGTTTAGAGCTAGGGTTAGTTGTAGGGTTAAGTTCAGGATTAGGGCTAGGGTTAAGTTTATGTTTACGTATAGGGCTAGGGTTATGTTTAGGTTAAGGGTTAGGCTTTGAGCTAGGGTTATGTCTAAGGCAAGGGTTAGGGTTCAGGCTACATTTAGGATTCTGGTTATTTTTAGGGTAGGATTAGGCCTCAGAATAGTGCTAGGTTTTGTGTTAGGTTTAGGCCCAAGGTCAAGGCTATGTGTAATATAAGATCAGGATTCTGATTAGAGCTAGTTTTAAGGTTAGGGTTATGGCTATGTCTAGTGTTAGTTTTAGGTTTTGGTTTAGGTTCAGGTTTAGAGCTAGCTTTATGCTAGAGTGTTAGGTTTAGTGTTCAGGTTAGAGTTAGATTTAGGGTGAAAGCCAGAATTAGGACTAGGTTTAGGTCTAGAGATAGGGATAGTGTTCCCTTTAGGATAAGGATTATGTTAGAGCTTGGGCTCAGGTTTCTTTAGGTCTAGGTCAAGAATTATGGCTATATTGAGGATTAGGCTTAGGTCTAGGGCTAGGGTTAGGCTTAGGTTTAGGTATAAGTTTACTGGTAGAGCTAGTTTTAGGATCTGGTTTAGGGTTAGGGTCAGATTTAGTCTGAGCATCTGTGTTAGGGTAATGATTTGAGTTAGGGTTAGAGCTAGAATGAGGGCTAGGGTTAGGATTAGTAATAAGGTTAGGGTTTGGATTAGGCTATGGATTAGGATTAGGACTAAGGTTAGCATTATGAATAGGGTTTGGATTACGGTAAGTGATAGAGTTAGAGCTAGGGTTAGGACTAGGATTAGAGTTAGGGTTAGGGCTGGGGATATGTTTAGGTTTAGTTTTACATCTAGGGTTAGGACTCAGGTTAGGGCTAGTTTTTCTGTTAGGTTTAGGGAGTATCAAAGAAATCTGACCAAATAATTTGGGGAGGTAGTTCAGTACATGTATATTTCCCTGTTATCTCCAACAGTGCTTTCGGATAAAGATGTTTTTGCATGCTTCAGCTTTGGGAAACATTCACAAGGAAGAAACCAGAGTGCCCACATAGAACTGATTAGTTGTGTGCAGTTTTAAGCAGCAAGCACCAACCCTGTTTGATTTCAAGTTCCATTTCCATTTACCCATATAGGTCAAAATGAAGGAAACCTTAAAATACAAACTGTTCCTGACACCAAACCATTGAAGAGATAAAGTCCAAACCTGGGGAAAATAGTAAGACTAGGTAAAAGACAAATTATGCCATTTATCAAATGAATTTGAACAAAACTCACTCTAACACTAGATCTAACTCAACCCTAAACTAATTCTAACCTGTTTAGAGTACCTATGATCATAGAAGTCCCAAATTTGGGGAGCCTAAAGGCACAACTTAACACATGAATATTCTGCAGTATCAAAGAAATTTGATGAAAATTGGGGGAGGTATTTTAGTACATTCATATTTATCTGTTTTTTTTTTTTCTTAAAGTGCTCATGGATAAATTGTTTTTCATGCTTCAGCTTAAGGTACTTTCACAAAGAAAAACCAAAGAGTGCCCACGGAGGGCTGATTGAGTGTGTGAAGTTTCATGCAGCTAGCAACAATGCTGTTTGATTTCCAGCTCCATTGCATTCACACCTATTGGCCCTAAGTAAGTGAAACCTAAAAATTCATACTATTCCTGACACTGAACCATTGAACCTTGAAGGCCCAAACTTGGGGAGCCTACTAAGGCTAGGTCAAGGATGAATCCAGTACAGTATCAAATTAATCCAACCAAAAAAATTTGAAGCTCTTTCATTACATTGGTATTCTGCTTGCTCCTAATGCACCCAGAGATAAAGCCGTTACTTTCTATTTCATCTTAGTTCTACTTCCATGGCAAACACCAGACTATGCTCACTGAAAATCGATAGAGAGTGTGAAGACTCAAGCAGCTAGCCCAAACCCTGTTTGATTTCCAGCTTTTTTTTCATTCACCTCTACATGGAAAAAAAGAAGAGAAACATGAAAATTGAAACTGTTCCTGAAAGCAAACCCTTTATGTAGGAAGCCCAAACATTTGGAGTATAGTCAAAATAGGAAAAAGATGAATCCTGCACAGTATCATAGAAATTTGAAAACAAAAGTAATCCTTATCTTAACACTAGGTCTAATCCTAGTCCTAACACTAACCCTAACACTAACTTTAACCTGTTTAGAGTCCCTTTGATCCTAGAAGTCCCACACTTGGGGAGCCAAGTTGGGTAAGTTAACAGATGAATCTTTCACAATATCAAAGAAGTCTGACCAAATAATTGGGGAGGTAGTTTAGTACATGCGTATTTCCCTATTTTCTCCTAAAGTGCTGTCACATAAAGTTGATTTACAAGCTTCAGCTTAGGCCTACCGTCAAAAGGAATAAACCAGAGAATGCCCATAGAATACTGATTGAGTATGTGAGGTTTGAAGTAGGTAGCACCAACCCTGTTGGATTTCCAGCCCCGTTTCCATTTACACGCATAGGTCAAAATGAAATTAAAACTTAAAATACAAACTGTTCAGGAGAGCAAACCCTTGACGTAAGAGGTCCAAACCTAAATAATATAGTAAGGCTAGGTCAAAGTTGAATCCTGCCCAGTATCAAAGACATTTGAGCAAAACTAAATCTAACAAAATATTAGCTGTAAATCTAGCCCTAAACTAATACACAATCTAACCTAACCTGTTGAGAAAACCATTGATCAGAGTAGTCCCCAAATAAAGGAGTCCAGTGGGGCAAACTAACAGATGAATCCTGTGCAGTATCAAAGAAATGTGACCAAATAATTGGGGGAGGTATTTCAGTACGTGCATATTTCCCTGTTTTCTCCTAATGTGCTCTTGGATAAAATTTTTTTTTCATGCTTCAGTTTAAGGTTCTTGCACAAGGAACAACCAGAGAGTGCTCACAGAGAGCTGATTGAGTGTGTGAAGTTTCAAGCAGCTAGTACAAGCTCTGTTTGATTTCCAGGTCCATTTTTATTCACGTCTATAGGCCATAATAAAGTGAAATCTAAAAATTCAAACTGTTCCTGACAGTGAACTGGCAAACCATGAAAACTCAAACTTGGGAATCCTACTAAGACTAGGAAAAGGATTAATCCTGTACAATATCAAATAATCCATGCAAAAAATTTAAAGATGGCTCCTAAAATGCTCACAGATAAAGCTGTTTCTTTCAAATTCAGCTTTGGGCTACTTCCACAAGAAAAAAAAAAGGAGAGAATGTGCCCTGAGAACTGGTTGAGTGTGTGAAGTTTCAAGCAGCTAGCACAAACCCTGTTTGAGTCCAGCTCCATTTCCATTCACCGCTAGAGGGCAAAATGAGGTGAAAGATGAAAATTAAAACTACTCCTGAGAGCAAACCCTTTTGCTAGGAGGCCCAAATATGGGGAGCATACTAAGAAGAGAAAAAAGATTAATCCTGCTCAGTATTCATAAAGTTGAAAAAATCTAACACTAACCCTAACACTAGTTCTAACCCTAACTCTAACCATAACCCTAAGCCTAACCTGTAAATAGAACCTTGGATCATAAAAGTTTTAAACTTGGGGAGACTAGTGGTGCAAGCTTACACATAAATCCTGCACAGTATCAAAGAAATCTGACCAAATAATTGGGGGAGGTATCTCAGTACATGCATATTGCCCTGTTTTCTCCTAAAGTGCTCTTGGATTTGTTTTGCATGCTTCAGCTTATCACTACTTTTACAAGGAAGAAACCAGAGAGTACCCACAGACAACTGATTGAGTATGTGAAGTTTCAACCAGCTGGAACCAACCCTCTGATTTGCAACTCCATTCTCATTTACCTATATAAATCAAAATGAAGTGAGACATTAAAAACAAACTATTTCCAACAGCGAACCATTGAACCGAGAAGGCCCCAAACTGGGGCACATAGTAAGGCTAGGTAAAAGATAAATCTTCCCTGTATCAGAGAAATTTGAACATAACAAACTCTAACCCTAACACTAGCTCTAAAGCTAGTCCTAACCCTAAACATAACACTAGCCCTTACCTGTTTAGAGAACCAATGATCCTAGAAGTTTCAACCTTGGGGAGCCTAGTGGTGCAAGCTAAAAGATGAATACTGTGCAGTATCCAAAAAATCTGATCAAATTTTTGGGATATTTATTTCAGTACATACGTTTCTCTGTTTTCTCCTTAAGGGCTCTCGGATACTGTTTCTTTTGCACGCTTCATCTTTGGCCTACCTTCAAAAGAAAGAAACTAGACAGTGCCCACTGAGAACTAATTGTGTGAAGTTTCAAGCACCTCTGGCGAACCCTGTTTGATTTCCAGCTCAATTTTCATTCACATCAATAAGCCATAATGAAGGGAAACCAAAAATACAAACTGTTCCTGACAGCAAACCATTGAACCGATAAGGTCAAAACCTGTGGAGCATAGTAAGGCTAAGTAAAAGATGAATCCTTCCCAGTATCATATAAATTTGAAGAAATCTATGGCCACATGGGTGCTCTCAGCACAGATGGAAGGCTGAGCTGTGAAGTTTCTCGGGGCGCTGACAGCAGTCTCAGGCACACAGGCGCTCTCTGCACAAATGCAAGGCAGCACAGAACACAGAGGCTTTGCTTGCAGGTCACCAGACCGAGCTCTGGACACAGCACAAGGTCACTCCAGAACCACCCACTTCACCAAACACCATACATGTGTAATAGATGGAATCCATCTTGCAAAACCTTCCACGCCATCTATCAGAGGGCATGGCTAACAGTTGGGTTCTGTAGCTTATCAGGTAACCGGTTTCCAACTCTCCTACCTCCAGCTGTGATAACTTAAGATTTTTCACACAAGCTTTTGGGGGGTGTAGCTATCCATGAGAAACAGCAACTGTACAGGCACCTGGTTTCCAATTCAGAGACTAAGAGTAGGGAGGCTCCAGGAAGAAGCTCAAGCCCTCTCACCCTGGCCACCTCCACCACCCTGAGAGCAGAGACTCAAGGTAGGAATAGAAATCTCCACCTATGCAAGAAAAGAAAACAGAGTTCTGAGAGCCTTTTTTTTCCTTTCTTACTTTTCTTTTCTTGCTCTTCTCATCCATTCTCCTCTACCCTTCCCCCTCTGGTCCTCACAACCTCAACATATGTGAAACCAAGAACTCTCCATGAAATTGGACTTTAAGAACTGAATCACTAGAATTGCATAATTTAGAGGAATTGCATAGGCCCCACCACACCACCTCTTTATTTGTTCTTATTTTCTTTCTCCCTCTCTTTCTTTCTTTCCTTGTTATTTTTCTTCTTTTTTCTTTCTCCCTCTATCCTACTTTCAGCCTCCTAACTTTTACTATTTATACATAGGGTAATTATATGAATACAGATAAGGAGTTTGAATTTATACCTTCTTCCATAAATTCCCCCTGCCTTCTCATTAGAGTTCTCCTCCCAAGTTGCTAAGTTAGATTAATCACATACCCTCATTCCTTTCCCCCTTAACATAGCATCCTACCCCTGACCCTCAGTTCTCTATACACCACCAGAAATGGTATGTCTTTTATGAAACTAATGACTATATTCTAAATAATAATTGAAGCCAACACTCTAGACACAGAGTCTAAATATAAATGTATTTAAAATGCTTAGGCTTAGGCTTCGGGTTAGGGTTAGATTTAGAGTTAGGTTATGATCTATGGTTAGGGCTAGAGCTAAGGGTAGGGCAAGGTTTAGGACTAATGTTTGGGTAGGTTTAGGAATATGGTAAGGTATAGGGTTAGAACTAGTGATAGGGCTGGTTTGAGAGTTAGAGTTAGTCTTAGAGCTAGGATTAGGGTTAGGGTTAGGTATAGGGCTAAATTAGGGCTAGTGTTAGTGTTAGGTTTAGGCCTTTGGTTAGGGTTGGAGTTAGGATTACATTTAGGGTAAGGTATTGTGTTATATCTAGTTTGAGGGCTAGGGCTAGGATTAGGTTCAGGGTTATGATTAAAGCTAGGTTTAGGGCCAGGATGAGGGCTAATGTTTGTGTTAGGGTTAGGGCTACTATTAGGGCTAGGGCTAATGGGTTACAGTTAGGGATAGATTTAGTGTTAGGTTAGGTGTATACTAAGGGTCATATTTAGAATTAGGGTTATTATTAGGTTCAGGATAAAGGTGAGGTTTTGGGTTAGGTTAGGGTTTAGATTTAGGGCTTGAATTAACATTAGGGATTCGAGTTAAGGTAATGAAAGGGTTAGGTTTAGGGTTTAAGTGTGGTTTAGTGTAATGGATAGAGTTATGGTTAGGCCTAGGGTTAGCATAAGGGTTATCATTAGGGTAATGGATAGGGTTAGACCTATGATTAGGGGTAGGGTTATGTATAGGTTTAGGGCTTTTGTTTGTGTTAGGTTAGAGTTTAGGTGTGGTTTAGTGCAATGGATAAGGTTAGGGTTAGGCCTAGGCTTAGCATAATGAGTTATCATTAGGGAAATGGATAGGGTTAGACCTAAGATTAGGGGTAGGGTTATTATAGGATTAGGGCTTTTCTTGGGTTAGGGTTAGATTTACGTTTAGGGTTAAAGCTAGGTTTAGTGGCTGAGGATGTGGCTAAAGAAGTAGCATGCTCACCTGGCATGTGCAGGGCACTGGGTTCGATCCTCAGCACCACATATGAATAAAATAAAGATGTTGTGTCCACCAAAAACTAAAAAAATACATATTAAAAAACTAGGTTTAGGACTTGCATTGAGACTAAGTTTTGTATTAGGTTAGGGCTAGGTTTAAGGCTATGGCTAATGTACAAAGTAGCGTTATGATTAGAGCTAGTGATAGGGTCAGGGATAGGGCTAGTGTTAGGGTTAAATTTAGGGTTATGATGATGTTTAGAGCTAGGTTGAATGTTAGGGTCAGAGTCAGAGTCCAGATTACTTTTCAGGTTAGGGTTGAAACTAGAATTAGATATAGGATTAGGGCTAGGTGTAGGGTTAAAGTTATGATTCGGTTTTGTTTTAGGACTAGGGGTAGAGTTAGGACTAGTTTTAGAATTAGGGCTAGTGTTAGTGTGAGGTTTAGTCTTAGGTTTAGGGTTAGACTTAGAGTTAGGTTTAGATCTAGGCTTTGAGCTAGGGGTAAGGATAGGGCTAGGATTAGGGCTAAGTTTAGGGCTAAGTATAGGGTGATGATAAGGGATAGGGTTAGATCTAGGTATAAGGCTAGGGCGAGAGTTTGAGTTAGTCTTAGGGCTAGGGTTAGGGTTGGGTTAGGGATAGGGCTAAATTAGGGCTGGGATTAAGAATAAGGTTAATGGTAGGGTTAGGCCTAGGTTGAGGGCTAGGGTTATTGTTAGGGTTAGGGTTAGGTTTAGGTTAAGGGATGGGATTATAGCTACTTTTAGCACTAGGGTGATGATTAGAATTAGGGTTTGGTTATGGTTACATTTATGATTAAGATGAGGTTTATAGCTAGAATGTGGGCTAAGGTTTGTGTTAGGATTAGGACTAGGATTTGAGTGAGGGCTAATGTCAGGTCTAGGGTTACAGTTAGGGAGAGTTTTAGGGTTAGGTTTTTAGCTAGGTCTATTGTAATGGTCAGGTTTCTTTTTAGAGTCAGGTTTAGAGCTATGGGTATTATTGGGGTAAGGGTCAGGGTTAGGGTTTTTATTAGATTAAAGTTTAGGGTTAATACTCGAGTTATCATTACAGTTATGGATAGGTTAATGATAGTTTTAGGTTTAGAGTTGAGGTTAGGTGTAGGTAATGGATAGGGTTAGGGTTAAGTATAGGATTAGGGTTCAGCCTAGGATTAGCAGAAATGTTAGGGTTATCATTAGGGTAATGTATAGGGTTAAAGCTAGTGATAGGGCTAGTGTTTTGCTTAGAATTAGGTCTAGGGTTAGGCCTTGGTTTAGGGTTAGGTCTAAGGTTAGGGTTATGGTTAGCTTTAGTGTTAAAGCTAGGGTAGGGCTAGGGGTAGTGCTAGGTTTTCCAATAGGTTAGGGCTATGGCAAATGTAAGAACTTTGTTATGATTAGGGCTAGTTTTAGGGTTAAAGTTAGAGCTAAGTATAGTTTTAGGGTTAGGTTTAGGGTTAGGGTGATGTTTACAGCTAGAGTCAGTGTTACTATCTGGGTACTATCTGGGTCATTGTTCAGTTTAGGAGTATGGTTAATGGAAAAGCCAGAATTAGGTCTAGGGTTAAGACTAGTGGAAGAGTTAGTTTTTGGCTTTAGGCTAATGGTTATTATTAGGGCTAGAGCTAAGTTTTTCTTTAGGCCTAGGTCTAGAGTTATGGGTAGATTAGGATTAGGTTTAGGTCTAGGGCTAGTGTTAGGTTTAGGTTTAGGTATAAGGTTACCAAGAGGGCTAATGTTAGGGTTCGGTTTAGGATTAGGTTCAGGTTTAGACCTATGATTAGTGTTAGGGTTAGAATAAGGGTCAGGGTTAGGGTTAAAGTTTGGTTTACGGTTAGAGCTAGAATGAGGGCTACGGTTAGGACAACTAATAGGATTATGATTTTGTTTCATTAGGGAATAGAAATAGGATTAGGATTAGAATTAGCATTAGGTTTAGGGTTTCACATAGGGTAAGGGATAGGGTTAGAGCTAATGTTAGGGCTAGGGTTAGGATTAAAGTTAGGTTTAGGGCTCGGATTAGGGTTAGTTTTGTGTTAGAGTTATGGCTAGGGTTAGAGCAATGGCTAATGTAAGAAATATGGATTTTAGGGTTAGTTTTAGGGTTTGGTTAGGGGTTAAAACTCTAGTGTTAGGATTAGGTTTAAGGTTAGGGTGAAATATAGAGCTAGTGTTAGTGTTAGGTTAATAGTCATTGTCAGGTTTAGTTTTAGGGTTAGGGTTAGGACTCAAATTAAGGCTGGGGTTACTGTAAGGGTTCGGTTTCAGGTTAGGGTGGTGTTTAGAACTAGGGTGAGTGTTAGGATATGATTCAGATTTAGGGATAGTATTAAGGTTAAGATTAGGACTCAAATTAAGGCTAGGATAAGGTCTAGTTGTAGTGTTAAGGTTTGGTTTAAGTTAAGGTTTAGGGTTAGGGCTAATGCTTGGTTTTGTTTTACTGTAAGTGTTAGTGTTATGGATAGTTTTATGATTAGCATTAGGGCTAGGGCTAGTGTTAATGTTAGCCTTAGGCTTAGGTTTAGTGTTAGATTTAGAGTTAGGGTTAGATCTAGGGTTAGGATTAGGAATAAGGTTTTGGCAATGGTTATGGCTAGGTTTAGGGCTAAGTTTAGGATTACAGTAATGGATAGGGTTAGAAGTAGGGATAGGGCTACTGTGAGAGTTAGAGTTAGTCTTAGAGCTAGGGTTAGGGTTAGGGTTATGTATAGGGTTAAATTAGGGCTAGGATTAGTGTTCCCCTTAGGCCTAGAGTTAGGGTTAGGGTTAGGTTTAAGTTTAGGGTAAGGAATGGCATTATATCTAGGTTTAGAGATAAGGTGAAGGTTAGAATTGGGGTTAGGGCTATGGTTAGGGTTAGGATAAAGATTAAGGCTAGGTATGGGGCTAGGATGAGGGCTATGCTTTATTTTAATGTTAGGTCTAGGATTAGGGCTAGGGCTAATATCAGATCTAGGATTATGGTTAAAGATAGTTTTAGGGTTAGGTTTATGCCTACATGTAATGAAAGGGTTAGGTTTAGGGTTAGGGTCAGGATTAGAGCTAGGGTAAAGGTCTGGGTTAGAAGTTTGGGACAGGTTAAGGTTTAAAGTTAGGGCTCGAATTAGCATTATGGTTAGTGTTAGTGTAATTATAGGGTGAGGTTTAGGGTTTAGGTTTGGTTTAGAATAATGTATAGGTTTAGTATTAGAGAAAGGGTTAGGTTTAGGCCTAGAGTTATGGTTATTGCAATGGATAGGTTTAGAGATATGTTTAGGGCTAGGATTATGGTTTTGATTAGGGTTAGGATTAGGTTTAGGGTTAAAGATCGGTTTAGGATTTGGATTAGGGCTAGGTTTTGGGTTAAGTTAGTTCTAGGGTTAGGGGTAAGGCTAATGTAAGTGTCAGGGTTACAATTAGGGTTAAATTTAGGGTTAGGGTTAGTGGTAGGTCTAGTGTTTGGTTTAGGGTTATGTTTAGGGTGATGTTTAGACTAGGGTTAATACTATGGTCAGAGTCAGGGTCAGTGTTAGTTTTAGCTTTCAGCTTAAAACTAGAATTAGAGCTAAGGTTAGGGTTAGGGTTAAGGGTTGGTTTAGGTTAAGGCTTAGAGTTAGGGCTATGGCTCGGTTTTGTTTTAGGGCTAGGGTTGGTTAAAGTTAGATTTAGACTTAGGGTTAGGGTTAGGCTTAGGGTTAGGGTTTGATTCAGAGTTAAAATTAGATCTAAGTTAGGGCTAGAGCTAATGATAAGGCTAGGGTTAGGGCTTGGTTTAGGGCTAGAATTAGGGTTCCAGTAAGGGATAGTGTTAGAACTAGGGATGGGGCTAGGGTGAGACTTAGGGTTAGTCATAGGGCTAGGGTTTGGGCTAGGGTTATGAATAGGACAAAATTAGTGCTAAGATTAGGGATACGGTTAGTTCCTGGGTTAGGCCTAAAGTTAGGTTTAGGGTTAGGATTAAGGCTAGGTTTAGGAATGGGGTTTGTGTTAGGTTTAGGGGTAGGATTAAGGCTATGGCTAGTGTCAGGTCTAAGCTTATGGTTGGGGATAGTTTTAGGATTAGTGTTATGGCTATGTCCAGTGTAAGGGTTAGGTTTAGTGTAAAAGTCATCCTTAGAGCTAGGAGATTTATTAGGGTCAGGGTCAGTGTTAGAGTTTGTTTGAAGTTAGGTTTTAGGGTTATGGCCTGAATTAGCACTAGGGTGTGGGTTAGGGTAATAATAGGGTTTTGTTTAGAGTTAGCATTTGGTTTAGGGTAATTGATAGGGTTAGGGTTAGCAATAGGGTTAAGGTGAGGCCTAGGGTTCACATTAGGGTAAGGATTATTGTTAGTATAATGGATAGGATTAGAGCTAATTTTAGGGCTAGGTTTATGGTTAAGAATAGGTCTTGAATTAGGGTTAGGGTTAAAACAAGGATTAGGCTTAGGCTTACGTTTAGCATAAAATTAGGCTTTGAGCTATGGTTAGGGCTAGGGTGTGGGTTAGCTTTAGGGTTACTTCTAGGGATAAGATTATAGTACTCATAGGGTTTGGGTTAGGATTAGGGCTAGGGACATCATTAGGGATAGGGTTAGGGTTAGGGTAATGTATACGATTAGATGTAGTTTTAGGGCTATGTTTAAAGTTAGATTGAGGTTTAGGCTTAGAGTTAGGGCTATGGTTATGTTTAAGTTTATAGTAAGGGTTAGAGTTTGAGCTAGGATTAGGTCTATGGCAAGTGTGAGGTTAGGTCTAGGGTTAGTTTTCCAATTAGGTTTAGGTTTAGCATTAAGCCTAGGATTATCAATAAGGTTAGGTTTAGGTTTAGAGTAATGGGTAGGTTTAGAGCTATGTTTAGGGCTAGGGTTAAGGTTAGAATTAGGGCTAGGGTTAGGGTTAGATTGAGGTATAGGTGTAGGTTTATGTTTAGAAAAATGTTTAGGCTTTGAGCTAGGATTAGGACTAAGGCAAGGGTTAGGTTAGTGTTAGGGCTAGGGTTAGGGTTAGGGTTATGCTTACGGCTTGATTTAGGCCTAGGACTAGCTCTAGCTTTTGTGTTAGGTTTAGGCCTAGGGTTAGGGCTATGGGTAATGTAAGAGCTATGGTTATGTTGAATGCTAGCTGTAGGGTTAGGGTTATGGCTAGGTCTAATGTTAGGTTTAGATTTTGGGGTAGGGTCTGATTTAGAGATAGGTTTACTCTAAAGGCAGGGTCAGTGTTTGGGTTAGAGTTAGTGTTAGGGTTACAGACAGAAATCACTCTATGTTTATGTCTAGGGTTAGGGTTAGTGTTTGAGTTATGTTAAGGATTATTGTTAGGGCTAGGGCTAGGTTTATTCTTAGGTCTAGGGCTAGAGTTTAGGCTAGATTTAGGATTTGTTTTAGGTGTAGGGCTAGTGTTAGGGTTTGGTCTAGGGTTAGGGTCAGTTTTAGACCTAGGGTTAGTGTTAGGGTCAGAATAAGGTTCAGGGTTATCATTAGGGTTTGGAATAGAGTTAGAGCTAGAATGAGGGCTAGGGTTAGGGCTATTAATAGGGTTAGGGTTTTGGTTAGCCTGAGAATTAGAGATAGGTCTAGGGTTACCATTAGGGTTAGGATTTTTCTTAGGTTAAGGGATAGCCTTAGAGTTAGTGTTAATGCTAGAGTTAGTGTTAGAGTTAGGGTTAAATATAGGTTTACAGCTCAGATTAGGGCTAGTTTTTGTGTTAGGGTTAGAGCTAGATTTGGGCATTGGCTAATGTAATTGCCAGGGTAACAATTAGAATTAGTTTTAGGGTTAGGGTTATGTGTAGGTCTAGTGTTAGCTTTAGGTTTAAGTTTAGGGTAATATTTAGATCTAAAGTTATTGTTAGGATATGAGTCAGCATCAGGGTTAGATTTAGGGTTAGGTTTAGGACTCACATAAGGGCTAGGGCTACTGTTAGTGTTCAGTTTAAGGTGAGGGCTGTGTTTAGAGCTAGGGTGACTGTTAGGATATCAGTTAGGGTCAGGGTTAGCTTTAAGGTTAGGGTTATGACTTGAATTAGGGCTAGGGTTGCTGTTAGGGTTTTGTTTAAGTTTAGTGTGGTCTTTAGAGCTAGGGTCAGTGTTAAGATATGAGTCAGTGTCAGGGTAAGATTTAAGATTATGGTTAGGACTCGAATTGGGGCTAGGGTTATGTCTAGGTGTAGTGTTAGGGTTTGGTTTAAGTTAAGGTTTAGGGTTGGGCTGTTGCTCAGTTTGTTTTAGTCCTAGGTTTCAGGTTTGGGCTAGTTATAAGATTAGCATTAGGGTTAGGGTTTAGTTTAGTGTTAGGCTTAGGCTTTGGGTCAGGGTTAGATTTGGATTTAGCATTAAATCTAGGATTAGGGCTAGGTCTAACTAAAGGGCTATGGTTAGGGCTAGGGTTATGGTTACAGTAACAGATAGGGTTAGAACTAAGGCTAAGGCTAGGGTGAGAGTTAGAGTTAGTCTTAGGTCTAGGGTTTTGGTTAGTTTTATGGATAGGGCTAAGTTAGCGCTAGGATTAGGGCTAGGGTTAGTGTTCAGCTTAGGCCTAGTGTTAGGGCTAGGGTTATAGTTAATTTTAGGGTAAGGTATGGTGTTATAGCTAGGTTTAGAGGTAGGGTGAGGGTTAGAAATAGGGTTAGGGCTAGGGTTAGGGTTAGGGTTATGATTAAGGCTAGGTTAAGGGCTAGGATGAGGGCTAGGTTTTGTTGTAGTGTTAGGGCTAGAATTAGGGCTAGGGCTTATGTGAGGTCTAGTGTTACAGTTTGGGGTATATTTAGGGTTAGGTTTGTGTCTATGCCTAGTGTAAGTGTTAGGCTTCAGGTAAGGGTCAGGTTTAGAGCTAGGTGTATTTTTAGGGTCAGGATCAGTGTTAGGATTTGTTTTAGTTTAAGGTTTGGGGATAGGGCTCAAATGAGCATTAGGGTTAGTGTTAGGGTTATGGTAATTGATTGGGTTAGGTTTAGATTTCAGGGTAGGTTTAGGGCTTGGAGAGTTTTAGGGTTAGCAAAAGGATGAGGATTATGCCTAGGGTTAACATTAGGATTAGGGTTATCATAAGAATAATATATAGGGTTAGATCTATGGTTAGGGCTAGGGTTAGGTTAGGATTAGTGTTATTTAGGTTAGGTTTTGGGTTAGGACTATTAAACCTAGCTTAGGGTTAGGGTTAAGTTATATTTGGGTAAAGTTTAGGTTTTGAGCTAGGGTTGGGTCTAGGACGAGGGTTAGGCTTAGTGTTATGGTCAGGATTAGGTTTAGGGTTAGGGCTAGGGTTTTCATTAGGGTTAGGATTAGGTTTAGGGTAATAGATTGGGTTAGATGTAATATTAGCTTTATGGTTAAGGTTAGGGTTAGGTTCAAGTTTAGTTTTAGGGCTAGGTTTATCCTTGGTTTTAGGGTAAGAGTTAGGGTTTGAGTTAGGGTTAAGGCTATGGCAAGGTTTAGGTTTAGGGTTAGGTCTAGGGTTAGGTTTATGGTTAAGGTTAAGGTTACAGTTAGGGTTATGGATAGGGTTATCATTAGGGTTAGGGTTAGAGTTAAGGTAATGGCTAAAATTAGAGCTAGTGTTAGGTCTAGGGTTAAGATTAGGTTTAGGGCCACGGTTAGGGTTATGATTAGGGATAGTGCTAGGGTTATGTTTAGGCTAAAGGTTAGGCTTTGAGCTAGGGTTAGGACTAAGGTGAGGGTTAGGGTTAGGGTTAGGACTAGGGTTAGGGTTATGGTGAGTGTTATTCTTAGTGTAGGATTAGGCCTCGATTAGGGTTAAGGTTATTTAAGTTTTGTGTTAGATTTAGACCTAGGGTTAGTGCTATGTGTAATGTAATTCTAGGGTTCTGATTAGAGCTAGTTTTAGGGTTAGGGTTATGGCTAGGTCTAGTGTTAGGTTTAGGTTTTGAGTTAAGGTCAGGTTTAGAGCTAAGTTTAATGTTAGTTTCAGGGCCAGTGTTCAGGTTAAAGTTAGGGTTAGAGTGAAATCCAGAATAGAACTAGGGTTTGGTCTAGTGGTAGGGTCAGTGTTTGGTTTAGGTTAAGGGTTATTGTTAGGGCTAGCATTAAGTTTTTGTTTAGGTCAAGGGCTAGAGTAATAGCTAGATTAAGATTAGGTTTAGGTATGGGGCTAGTGTTAGGTTTAGGTTTAGGTATAAGTTTACTGGTAGGGCTAGTTTCAGGTTTCAGTTTCTGTTTAGGGTCAGGTTTAGACCTATAATTAGTGTTAGGGTCAGAATAAGGGTGAAGGTTAGGGTGAGGTTTTGAGTTAGGATTAGATCTAGAATGAGGGCTGGTGTTAGGACTAGTGATAGGGTTATTTTTTGGGTTTGGCTAAGGATTATGATTAGGACTAGAGTTAGCATTATGAATAGGGTTTGGCTTAGGGTAATGGATAAAATTAGAGCTAGGGTTAGAGCTATGATTAGAGTTAGGTTTAGGGCTAGTTTTAGGGTTAGGGTTAAGTCTAGTGTTAGGGCTCATATTAAGGCTATTTTTGTGTTAGAGTTAGGGCTAGGGTTTATCTAAGGCCAATGTAAGAACTAGGGTTACGATTAGGGTTAGTTTTATGGTTAGGGTTTCGGCTAGGTCTAGTGTTATCATTAGTTTTAGGGTTACGGTGGTATTTAGAGCTAGGATTTGTGTTTGGATATGAGTCACAGTGAGGGTTAGTTTTAGGCCTAGGACTCGAATTAGAGCTTGGATTATGGCTAGTTATGGGTTAGGGTTTGTTTTAGGTTAAGATTTAGGGTTAGAACAATGGCTCGGTTTTATTTTAGGGCTAGAGCTTGGATTAGGGATAGTTTTAGGATTAGCAATAGTGTTAGAGCTAGTTGTAGAGTGAGGTTTATGCTTAAGATTAGGGTTAGATTTAGAGTTATGGTTAGATCAAGGGTTAGGGCTATGGCTAGCGTTAGGGCTCAGGTTAGGGCTATTTTGAGGGTTACGGTAACGAATAGGGTTATCAATAGAAATAGGGCTAGGTTGTGAGTTAGAGTTAGTCTTAGGGCTAGGGTTAGTTATAGGGTTAAGGTTAGGGTTCAAATAGTGCTAGAATTAGTGCTATGATTAGTGTTAGGGTTAGGCCTATGGTTAGGGCTAGGGTTAGGGTTAGTGTTAGGGGAAGGAATGGGGTTATATAGCGAGGTTCAGTTCTAGGGCGAGGGTTATATTTAGGGATAGGGCTAGGGTGAGGTTTCAGGTTAGGATTAAGTCTAGGTTTAAGGCTAGGATGAGGGCTAGGGTTTGCGTTAGGGTTAGGGCTAGGATTAGGGCTAGGGATAATGTCAGGTCTAGGGTTATAATTAGGGATAGTGTTAGGGATAGGTTTATGGCTAGGTCTAGTGTAAGGGTTAGGTTTAGTGTAATACTCAGGGATAGAGCTAGGTTTTTATTAGGGTCAGAGTATGGGTTAGGGTTTGGTTTGGGTTAAGGTATAAGTTTAGGGCTCAAATTAGCATTAAGATTAGGTTTGGGGTTAGAGTAATGGATAAAGTTAGGTTTACATTTCAGGTTAGGTTTAGAGTAATATATAGGGTTAGTGTTAGGGATAGGGTTAGGGTTAGGCTGAGGGTTAGCATTTGGTTTAAGCTAACCAAATGAATAGGTTTAGTGCTAGTGTTAGGGTTTAGGTAAAGGTTAGGATTAGGGCTAAGATTTGGGTTACCCCTAGGGTTAGTGTTAGGGTTCGGTTTAGGGTAAGTGTTAGGGATTGAGCTAGGTTTAGGGCTAGGACAAGGGATGGGGTTAGAGTCAGGGCTTTGGTTAGGGTTAGGGTTATGTTTAAGGTAATGGATAAAGTTAGAGCTAGGATTTGGGCTATGGTTACACTTAGGATTAGGGATAGGGATAGGGTTAGGTTTTGAGCTAGGGTTATGTTTAGAGTAAGGGTTAGTGTTTGTGGTAGGGTTAGGGTTAAGGTTATGCTTAGGTCTAGGTTTAGGGCTTGTATTAGGGCTAGGTTTTGTGTGAGGTTTGTGGCTAATGTTAGGGCTATGGGTAATGTAAGAGCTAGGTTTATGGTTATGGGTAGTTTTTTGAGTTAGGGTTATAGATATGTCTAGTGTTAGGTTTAAGTTTTGGGAATGGATAAGTTTTAGAGATAGGGTTTGTGTTAGCATAAGCATTAGTGTTCGGGTTAGCATTGGGTTAATTTTTAGGGCTACAATTAGAAATAGGGTTAGTTCTAGAGCTAGAGTTAGTCTTTGCATTAGTGTAATGGTTATCTTAGGCTAGGGCGAGGTTTTTGTTTAGGACTAGGGCTAGAGTTATGGCTATATTTAGGATTAAGTTTGGGTCTAGTGCTAGTGTTATGGTTAGGTTTAGGTATGTTTACTGGTAGGGCTAGTGTTAGGATTCGGTTTAGTGTTAAGTTCAGGCCTTGACCTAGGGTTAGTGATAGGGTCAGAATATGGGTAAGGGTTAGGATTAGGCTTCTTCTTAGGTTAGAGATAGAATGAGGGCTAGGATTAGGACCAGTAATATAGTTAGTGTTTGGGGTAAGCTAAGGATTAGGGTTAAAACTAGGGTAGCATTAGGGTGAGTGTTTGGCTTAGGGTAAGGAATAGGTTTAGAGCTAGGGTTTGGGTTAGTGTTAGGGTTAGGGTTAAAGCTAGGTTTGAGGCTCAGATTAGTGCTAGGTTTAGTGTTAGGGTTAGGGCTATGGCTAATGTAAGAATTATCTTTATTGTTAGGATTAAGGGATAGGATTAGGGCTAGGTCTAGTGTTTGGGTTAGGTTTATGTTTAGAGTGATGTTCAGAGTAGGGTTAGTTTTAGGGTCAGAATCAGGGTCAGTATTAGTTGTAGGGATAGCTTTAGGACTAGGTGAAACGTTAAGATTTGTTTTAGGTTAAGGGTTAGTATTAGGGCTATAGATCAGTTTTGTTTGTGGTCTATCTCTAGGGTTAGGGCTAGTTTTCAAATTAGAATTATAGTTAGGGCTAGTGTTAGGGTGAGGTTTAGGTTTAGAATTAGGGTTAGATTTAGAGATAGGGTTAATTCTAGGTTTAGGACTATGGCTTTTGTTAGGACTAAGTTTAGGGCTAGTGTTAGGGTTAGGTAATAGATAAATTTGGTACTAGAAATAGGTCTAGGGAGTTAGGTTTAGTCTTAGGGCTAGGGTTAGAGTTAGGGTTACAGTTAGCAATAAATTAGGGCTAGGATTTGAGCTATGGTTAGTGTTAGGATTAGGCCTAGGGTTAGGACTAGGGTTAGTGTTAGTGGTAGTGCTAGTGTTAGGGTTAGGGATAGGGGAAAGGATGTGCTTATACCTAGGTTCAAAACTAGGGCGAGGGTTGAAATTAGGGTTTGGGCTAGGGTTAGGTTTTGGGTTAGGATTAAGGCTAGGTTTACGATTAAATTGAGGGCTTGGGTTTGTGTTCGTTTTAAGGCAAGAATAAGGTAGAGTGCTAATATCAGGTCTAGGGTTACAGTTAGGGATACTGTTAGAGATAGTTTTATGGCTGGGTCTAGATGAAGGGTTATATTAGGGTAAGGGTCAGTTTAGAGCTAGGTGTGTTATTAGAATCAGGGTCTTGCTAAGAGTTTGAGTTAGCTTTTGGTTTATCTTTAGGGCTTGAATTAGCATTAGGGTTAGGTTTAGAGTTAGGGTTAAAGTAATTGATAGGGTTAGGTTTAGTGTTCATTTTAGGTTTAGGTAAGGATAAGGTTAATATTAGCGAATGGTTAGGGGTTAGGCCTAAATGGATAGTGTTAGATTTAGGTTCAGGACTAGGGTTAGTGTTAGGTTAGTGTAAATGTTAGGGTTTGTGCTAGGATTAGGAATATGGCAACTGTTAGGTTTACAGTTAGGTCTAGGCTTAGGTTTAAAGTTAGGGTTAGTGTAGGTTTAGGGTTAGGACTAGGGTTAAGTTTACAGTTATGGTTAGAGTAGGTTTAGGGTTAGGCCTAGTGTTATCATGATGTTTATAATTAGGGTTAGGTTAATGGGTGGGGTTAGAGCTATCTTTAGAGCTATGTTTGATTTAGGCTTATGTTTGGGTAATGGATAGGTTTAGGTCTAGGTTTCTGGTTAGGATTAGGGCTAGGGTTAGTTTTAGGTCTAGAGTTAATGTTAGGGTTAGGTTTAGGGTAAGTGTTAGGTTTTGAGCTATGGTTAGGGCTAGGTTGATGGTTAGGTTTAGTGTCAGGTGTAGGTTTAGGATTAGGGTTAAGTTTAAGGCTAGGGTTATCATTAGGGTTAGGATTATGTTTAGGGTAATGGATAGGGTTAGAGGTAGAGTTAGGGCTAAGATTATGGTTAGGGTTAAGTCTAGGATTAGGTTTAGTGTTAGGGCCAGATTTAGTGTTAGGTTTAGGTTTAAGATAATGGTTAGGGCTAAGGTTAGGGTTAGGGTTAAAACGAGGTGTAGGGCTCAGTATAGGGATAGATTTTGCATTAGGTTAAGGCTATGACTAATGTAAGAACTAGAGTTATGATTAGGGCTACTTTTAGGGTTACTGTTAGGGCTAGTTCTAGTTTTAGGTTTACGTATACTTTTAGGGCGATGTTAGAGCTAGGGTGCGTTTAAGGTCAGAGTCAGGCTCAAGGTTAGTTTTAGGGTTAGGTTAGGACTGGAATTAGGGCTAAGGTTAGGGCTAGGTGTAGGATTAAGTTTTGGTTTAGATTAAGTGTTAGGGTTAGCGCTATGGCTCGGTTTTGTTTTAAGGCTTGAACTAGATTAGGGCTAGTTTTAGGATTAGTGTTAGTGTTAGGGCTAGTGTTAGTGTGAGGTTTAAACTTAGGGTTAGGGTTGGACTTAGAGTTATGGTTAGTTCTAGGGTTAGTGCTAGGGCTAGTGTTAGGACCAAGGTTAGGGCAAGAGTTAGGGTTATGGTAAGGGATAGGGTTAGATCTAGGAATAGGGCTAGGGCAAGAGTTAGAGTTAGTCTTACTGGTAATGGTAGGAATAGTGCTAAATTAGGGCTAGGATCAGGTCTTGGATTAGTGTAAGCGTTATGTCTAGAGTTAGAGTTAGGGTTAGATTTGGAGGAAAGATGGGGTTATAGCAAGGTTCAGAACTAGTGTGAAGGATAAAATTAAGGATAGGGCTAGTGTTCAGGTTCAGGTTAGGATCAAGGCTAGGTTTAGGGCTAGGATGAGGGCTAGCATTTGTTTTAGGGTTATGGCAAGAATTAGGGCTAGGTCTAATATCAGGTCTAGGGTTATGGTCAGGGATAGTTTTCGGGTAAGATTTATGGCTAGGTCTAATTTCAGAGTTAGGTTCAGGGTGTGGTTCAAGTTGAGAGCTAGGGGTATTATAATAGTCAAAATCAGGTTTTGGGTTTAGGTTAGGTTGAGGTTTAGGGTTATGGCTCAAATTAGCATTAGGTTTGAGTTAGGGTTAGAGTAATGGATAAGGTTAAGTTTAGGCTTCAGGTTAGGTTTAGGGCTCGGGTTAGGTTTAGGGGAATGGATAGGGTAAGGGTTAGGCCTAGGGTTAGCCTTAGGTTTATGGTTATCATTAGGGTAATGGATAGGGTTAGAGCTAGGCTTAGGGCTAGGGTTATGTTTAAGATTAGGGCTAGAGTTAGGGTTAGGGTTAGGGTTAAGGCTAGGGTTAGGTTTAGGGTATGGGTTAGGGTTTGAGCTAGGGTTATTTCTAAGGATATGGTTAGTTTTAGGATTAGGTCTAGGGTTAGGAATAGGGTTATCATTAGGGTTAAGGTAATGGACAGGTTTAGATATTGGGTTAGGGTTAGGGTTAGGTTTAGGTTTAGGAGTAGTGTTAATGTTAAGTTTAGAATAATTGTTAGAGTTTGAGCTAGGGTTAGGACTATGGCAAGGGTTAGGTTTATGGTTAGGTCTAGAGTTAGGTTTACAGTTAGGGTTAGAGTAGGTTTAGGTTTAGGGCTAAGGTTACCATGATGTTAATGATTAGGGTTAGGGTAATTGGTGGGATTCGAGCTAAGGTTAAGTCTAGTTTTAAGTTTAGGATTAGGGCTAGGTTTAGGGTTAGGGTTAGGTTAGGCTTATCATTTTCTTAAGGTTAGGTTAAGGGTAAGGGTCAGAGATTGAGTATGTTTAGGGCTAGGTTGAGGCTTCAGGTTAGAATCAGGGCTAGGGATAGAGTTAGGGTTAGGGTTAGGATTAGGGCTAGGTTTAGCATTAGGTTTAGTGTTATGGATAGGGTAATGGATAGAGTTAGAGCTAGGTTTGGGGCTACGGTTACGGTTAGGATTAGGGCTAGGATTGGGTTTAGGTTTTGGGCTAGGTTTATGTTTAGGGTAAGGGCTAGAGTTTGAGCTAATGTTAGTGATAGGGCTAGGTCGAGGATTAGGTTCAGCCTTAGGTCTAGGAACAGTATTATGGTAGGTTTAGGGTTAGGGTTAAGGTTAGGGCTATGGTCATCATTAGGGTAAGCGTTAGGACTTGGTTTAGGTTTAGAGTTAACATTATAGCTATGGTTGGGGCTTGCATTAGGGCTAGATTTTGGGTTACATTAGGGCTAGTGTTAGGGATACAACTAATGTACGAACTAGGGTTATGATTAAGGCTAATTTTAGGGTGACAGTTAAGGCTAAGTCTAGTTTTATGGTTAGGTTTAAGTTCACGGTGATGTTTTGAGCTAGCGTTAGTGTTAGGTTCAGAGTTAGGGTCAGGGTTAGTTTTAGGGTTGGGGATAAGACTCGAATTAGGGGTAGGCTTAGGGCTAGATGTAGAGTTAGTATTTGGTTTAGGTTAAGGGTTAGGGTTAGTTCTATGATTCGTTATGTTTTAGGGCTAAGGCTAAATGTAAGGGTACTTTTACAATTAATGTTAGTGTTATTGCTAGTCATATGGTGAGTATAGGCTTGGGGGTACATTTAGAGTTATGGTTAATTCTAGGGCTAGAGCTATGGCTAGGGTTAGGGCTAAGGTTATGTCTAGTGTTTGGGTTATGATAAGGGATAGTGTTAGAACTAGGAATAGAGCAAGGGCGATAGTTAGAGTTAGTCTTAAGGCTAGGGTTAGTATTAAGTTTAGGGCTAAATTAGGGCTAGGAATATGTCTAGGATTGGTGTTAGGGTTAGGCCTTGGGTTAGGGCTATGTTTAAGATTAGGTTTAGGGTTAGATTCATGGGAAGGGATGGGGTTATAGCTAAGTTTAGGGTTAGGGCAATGATTAGAATTAGGTTTAGGTCTAGGGTTAGGTTTGTGTTAGAATTAAGGCTAGATTTTGGGTTAGGTTGAGGGCTAGGGTTTGTGTTTGGGTTAGGGCAAATTTTAGGGATAGGGATAATGTCAGGTTTAGGGTTACAGCTAGGGATAGTTACAGGGTTAGGTTCATGGCTAGGTCTAATATTAGGTTTAGATTAAGGCCCATGTTAAGGGTAAGGTGTATTTTTAGAGTCAGGGTCAGGTTTCGTGTTTGTGTTAGGTTAATTATTAGGGTTAAGGTTCAAATTAGCATTAGGGTTAGAATTAGGGTTAGGTTTAGGGATAGGTTTGAGTTTAGGATTCAGGTTAAGATTAGGGTAATTTGTGGGATTAGCGTTAGTGATAGAGTTAGGGTTAGGCCTAGGGTTAGCATTTGGGTTAAGGATATTGTTAGGGTAATGAATAGCATTAGAGCTAGGGTTAGGACTAGGGTTTAGAATAGTATTAGGGCTAGAGTTAGGGTTAGCGCTAGGAGTAGGGTTAGGGTTTGGGTTAGGTTTATGGTACAGGTTAGGTTTTGAGCTAGCTTTAGTGCTAGGGTGAGGGTTAGGTTTAGGATTATGTCTAGGGCTGGATTTATGGTTAAGGTTAGGGTTAGTGTTAGGGTTAGGGCTAAGGTTATCTTTAGAGTTAGTTTAATTGACAGGGTTAGATGTCGGGATAGGGTTAGTGGTAGCTGTATGTTTAGGGTTAGTGTTAAGATTAGGGCTAAGATTATCAGGTGAGTTAGGGTAGTGGATAGGGTTAGATGTCAGATTAGGGTAAGGGGTAATTTCAGGTTTAGGGTTAGTGTTAGGGTTTGGGCTAGGTTTAGTGTTAGAGTCAGGGATACAGTTTTATCTAGGGTTAAGGCTACAATGAGGGTTAGGTTTAGGGTTAGGTCTAGGATTAGGTTTACAATTAGGATTAGAGCTAGGGTTGTCATTAGGGTTAAGATTCGGTTTAGGGTAAAGGATAATTTTAGAGATAGTATTAGTGCTAGTATTAACATTATGATTAGGGCTAGGATTAGCATTAGGTTTAGGGATAGGGCTAGGGTTATGTTTAGGGTTCGGTTTTGGGTTTTATCTAGGGTTAGGTGTAAGGCGAGTGTAAGGGTTAGCGTGCGGGTTAGGCTTACAGTAAGGGATGAGGTTAGGTTAGGGTTAGGGTTATGCTTTGGGCTAGATTTAGGCCTAGGATTAGAGCTAGGTTTTGTGTTAGGTTTAGTGCTATGGTAATGAAAGGGTTATGTTTACAGTTATGGCTAGGACTAGTGTTAGGTTTATTTTTCCGTTAGGGTCAGTTTTATACCTAGGGTTAGTGCTAGTGTCAAGGTCTGTGTTTGGATTAGGGTTTGGGTTAGGGCTAGAGCCAGAATTAGGATTCGTTAGGTCTAGAGGTAAGGTTACTCTTTGGCTTAGGTTAAGGGTTTTCATTACAGCTAGGGCTAGTTTTTTGTGTAGGTCTTGGTTAAAAATATGACTAGATTTAAGATTACGTTTAATCTAGTTCTAGTGTTAGGGTTAGGTTTACATATAGGGTTATAGGTAGGGCTAGTGTTAAGGTTTGGTTTAGATTCAGGATCAGAATAAGGGTCAGGGTTAGGGTTAGAATTTGGGTTATGTTTATAACAAGAATGAGTGCTAAGGTTAGGACTAGTAATAGGGTAAGTGTTTGGGTTAGACTAAGGATTAGTTTTAGGACTAGGGTTAGCATTAGTGTTGGGGTTTGGCTAGGGTAAATTATAAGGTTAGAGTTAGGGTTAGAGCTAGGGTTTGGGTTAGGGTTAGGCTATGTTAGGGTTAGGGTTACGGTGAAAATTTAGGGCTATGTTCAGACCTAAAATTAGGACTAGGTTTTGTGTTAGTTTAGGCCTAGGGTTAGGTCCATGGGTAATGTAAGAGCTAGGGTTATGATTAGGGCTAGTTTTAGGGTTAGGGTTATGGCTAGGTCTAGTGTTAGGATTAGGTTTTGTTTAGGTTGAGCTTTGGAGCTAGGATTATGTTAGGGTCAGGGCCACTGTTCACGTTAGAGTTAGTGTTGGGTTTAGTGCCAGAATTAGGTCTAGGGTTAGATCTAGGGGTAGGGTTAGTATTTGGGTTAGGT
This sequence comes from Marmota flaviventris, assembly GCF_047511675.1. NCBI lineage: Eukaryota > Metazoa > Chordata > Mammalia > Rodentia > Sciuridae > Marmota > Marmota flaviventris. The sequence continues at coordinate 28,603 of NW_027288265.1, forward strand.
TAAGGGTTATTGTTAGGGCAAGGGCTAGGTTGTTGTTCAGGTCTATGGCTAGAGATATGGCTAGATTTAAAATTAGGTTTAAGTCTAAGGCTAGTGTTAGGTTTAGTTTTAACTATATGATTACCAGTAGGGCTAATGTTAGGGTTCGGTTTCGGGTTAGGGTCAGGTTTATACTTGCGGTTAGTTTTAGTGTCAGAATAAGTGTCAGGGTTAGGGTTTGGGTTTATTTTAGGGTTAGAGCTAGAACGAAGTTTAGGGTTAGGCCTAGTAATAGGGTTAGGATTTGGGTTAGGCTCTGGATTAGGGTTAGGACTAGGGTTAGCATTAGGTTTAGAGTTTAGCTTAAGGTAATGTATAGGGTAAAAGCTAGGGTTAGATCTAGGTTTAGGGTATGGATTAGGGCTAGTCTTAGGGTTAGAGTTAAAACTAGGGTTAGCGTTCGTCTTACGGCCAGGTTTTGGTTTTGGTTCGGGCTAGTGTTAGGTCTACAACTAATGTATAAACCAGGGTTGTGATTAAGGCTACTTTTTGGGTAAGTGTTACAGCTAGATCAAATGTTAGTGTTAGGGTTACCATTAGCATGATTTTAGAGCTAGGGTTAGTGTTAGGGTCAGGGTCAGTGTTCGGGTTACACTTGGGGTTAGTTAAACCCAATATTATCACTCGAGTTAGGTCTAGGTGTAGGGTTAGTTTTTGTGTTAGGTTAAGGTTTATCATTAGGGCTAGGCCTAGGTTTTTGTTTAGGTCTAGGGCTATAGATATGGCTAGAGTTAGAATTAGGTTTAGGTCTAGGGCTAGTGTTAGGGTTAGGTTTAGGTATAGGTTTATTGCTAGCGCTAGTGTAAGAGTTCGGTTTATGGTTAGGGCCAGTTTTAGACATACAGTTACCTTTAGAGTCAGAATAAATGTCAGGGTTATGTTTAGGGTTTGGAGTTATGGTTAGAGCTACAATGAGGGCTACATTTAGGACTAGTAATAGGGTGAGGGTTTGGCTAAGGCTAAAGATTAGATTTAGGCCTAGGGTTAGCATTAGGGTTAGGGTTAGCTTAGGGTAAGGGATAGGATTAGAGCTCGGATTATGGCTATGTTTAGGGTTAGGGTTAGGGCTAGTGTTAGGTTTAGGTTTAGGGTTAAAGCTTGGGTTAGGTCTTGCATTAAGGCTAGGTTTTGGTTAGAGTTAGGACTAGTTTTAGGGTTATGGCCAATGTATGGACTAGGGTTATGATTTTGGCTATTTGTAGGATTAGGGTTAGGACTAGGTCTAGTGGTAGAGTTAGGTGAAACGTTTAGAGCTAGGGTTAGTGTTGGGTCAAATTCAAGGTCAGACTAGTTTTAACGTTAGTGTTTGTCCTCGAATTAGGGCTAAGGTTAGGGCTAGGAGTAGGGTTAGGTTTCGGTTTAGGTTAAGTTTTAAATTTGGGTTGTGGCCTGGTTTTGTTTTGGGGCAAGGGCTATGGTTAGGCCTAGTTTTAGGCTTAGCATTAGGTTTAGGGCTAGTGTTAGGCTTAGGTTTAGGCTTAGGGTTAAAGTTAAATTTTGATTTAGGATTAAATCTAGGGTTAGGTCTAGGGCTAAGTATAGGGCTACTGTTAGGTCTTAGTTTATGGCTAGGATTAGGGTTATGGTAAGGGATAGGGTTAGAATTAGGTATAGGGCTAGGGTGAGAGTGAGAGTTAGTCTTACAGGTAAGCTTAGGGTTTGGTTAAGTATAGGGCTTAATTAGGGCTGGGAATAGGGCTAGGTTTATGCTTATGTTTAGGCCTATGGTTAGTTTTAGGCTTAGGGTTAGGTTTCTTGGAAACGATGGGGTTAGAGCTAGGGATAGGGCTAGGGTGAAGGTTTGAATTAGGGTTAGGGCTAGGGGTTCATTAGAGTTATGATTAAGGCTAGGTTGAGGGCTAGGATGAGGGCTAGCGTTTGTGTTAGGGTTAGGGCTAGGATTAGTGTTAGGGTTAATGTCAGGTCTAGGGTTATGGTTAGAGACAGTTTCAGGGTTAGGTTTATGGCTATATTAGTGTAAGTGTTAGGTTTCGGGTAGGGGTCAAATTTAGAGCTAGGGGTATTTTTAGGGTCAGGGTCAGGTTTAGGGTTTTGTTTAGGTTAGGGCTTAGAGTTAGGGCTTGAATTAGCATTAGGGTTTGGGTTGGGGTAATGATAGGGTTTGGTTTAGGGTTCAGGTTAGATTTAGCATAATGGATAGGGTTACGGTTAGGCATAGGGTTAGATTTAGGCCTAGGGTTAGCATTATAATTAGGGTTATGTTTATTGTAATTGATAGGGTTAGAGCTAAATTTAGGTCTAGGGTTATGGATAGGATTATGGCTAGGGTTAAGATTAGGTTTATGGGTTTGTTTTGTGTTAAGTTTAGGGCTAGAATTATGGCTAGGGCAAATATCAGTTATAGGATTATGGCTAGGTATAGTTTTAGGGTTAGGTTTATGGCTAGGTCTAGTATAAGGGTTAGGGGTAGGGTCAGGATTAGAGCTAGGCATATTATCATGGGAAGGGGCAGAGTTAGAATTTGGGTTGGGTTTAGGTTTAGGGTTAGGGCTTGAATTAGCATTAGTGTTAGAGTTAGGGTAATGATAGGGTTAGGTTTAGGGTTCAGGTTAGTTCTAGGTTAATGAAATAGGTTAGGGTAAGGGATAAGTTTAGGGTTAGGCCTAGGTTTACCATTAGAGTTATGGTTATGGTTAGGGTAATGGATAGGGTTAGAGCTAGTGATAAAGCTAGGGTTATTTTAGAATTCTGGCTAGGGTTAGGGTAAAGTTTAGGGCTATGTTCTGGTTTAGGGTTAGGTTTAGGGTTAGGCTTAAAGCTAGGGTTAAGGCTCGGGTTAGGGCTTGGTTTGGGGTTTGGTTAGGGCTAGGATTAGGGCTATGGTAATGTATGAACTAGTGTTGCAATTAGTGCTAGTTTTGGGGTTGGGGTTAGGGCTAGGTCTAGTGGTACAGTTAGGTTTATGGTTGGGGTGATGTTTAGAGCAAGGTTTATTGTTAGGGTTAGTGTCAGAGTCAGGGTTAGTTTTAGGGTTAGTGTTAGAACTTGAATTAGGGCTAAAGTTAGTACTAGTTGTACGGTTAGGGTTTTGTTTAGGTTAAGGGTTAAGGATATAATTTGGTTTTGTTTTAAGGCTAGTGCTATGGTTAGGGCTAGATTATGGATTAGCATCAGAGTTAGGGCTAGTGTTAGGTTAAGGTTTAGATTTAGGGTTAGGGTTAGATTTTGAGTTAGGGTTATATCTAGGATTAGGGATAGGGCTAAGGCTAGGACTAGGGTTAGGGTTAGGGTGAGGGAGAGGGGTATGGTAATGAATATGGTTGGAACTAGGGATATGGCTAGGGCGAGAATTAGAGTTAGTTATGGTAGTAATTTTTGGATTGGGATTAGAGTTAGGGCTAAATTAGGGCTAGGATTAGTGCTAGGGTTAGGGCTAGTTTGGGCTAGGATTTGGGCTAGGGTTAGTGTTAGAGTTAGGGCTGAATTGGGGCTAGGATTAGTGCTAGATTTAGGGTTAGGGTTAGAGAAAAATTAAGGTTTAGGATTAGGGCTAGTGTTAGTGTTAGGGTTAGGGCTACATTAGGGCAAGTATTAAGGCTAGGGTTAGTGTTATGGTTAGACTAAGGGGTTGGGTTAGAGTTAGGATTAGCATTGGTGTTAAGGTTAAGTTTAGGGGAATGGCTGGGGTTATAGCTAGCTTTAGGGATAGGGTGAGTGTTAGGATTAGGACTAGGGTTATATTTCACTTTAGGATTAAGGCTAAGTTTAGGGCTACGTTAAGGGCTAGGTTTTCTGTTAGGGTTATGGCTAGGACCAGGTCTAGGGCTAATATCAGGTCTAGGGTTAATGTTAAAAATAGTTTTAGGGTTAGGTTATTGCTAGGTGTAGTGTAAGAGTTAGGTTTAGGTTAAAGGTCAGATTTAGGGCTGGGTTAATATTAGAATCGGGGTCAGGGTCAGGGTTAGCATTTGGTATAGTTAAACGTTTAGGGTTAAGGCTCAAATTAGCCTTAGGTTTAGGTTTAGGATTAGGGTAATGAATAGGGTTTAGTTTAGGTTTCAGTTAAGGTTTGGGGTAATGGATGAGTTAAGTTTAGCAATAGGGTTAGGGTTACCATTAGGGTTAGGGTTATGTTTAGTGTAATGGAGAGGTGTAGAGCTAGGGTTTTGGCTAGGTTACGGTTTTGATTAAGTCTACAATTAGGGTTCAGTTTAGGGATAGGGCTAGAATGTCATTTGGGGTAAGTTGTAGGGCTAGAATTATGGTTAGCCTTAGCACTAGGGTTAGGGTTAGGGTTAGGGATATTTTAGCATGCTTCAGCTTTGGGAAACTTTCACAAAGAAGAATCCAGAGTGTCCACATAGAACTGATTGAGTGTGTGTAGTTTCAAGCAGCGAGCACCAACCCTGTTTAATTTCAAGTTCCATTTCCATATGCACGTATAGGTCAAAATGAAGGAAACCTTAAAATACAAACTGTTCCTGACAGCAAACCATTGAAGGGATAAGGCCCAAACCTGGGGAAAATAGTAAGGCTAGGTACAAGATGAATTATGCCAAGTATCAAATGAATTTGAACAAAACTCACTCTAACTCTAACACTATATCTAACCCAACACTAATCTAATTCTAACCTGTTTAGAGTACCTATGATCATAGAAGTCCCAAACTTGGGGAGCCTAGCGGTGCAACTTTACAGATGAATCTTGTGCAGTATCAAAGAAATTTGATGAAAAATCTGGGGAGGTATTTCATATTTGTTCATATGAAGTATATTTATATTTTCCGTTTTTTTCTTAAAGTGCTCATGGATAAATTGTTTTTCATACTTCAGCTTAAAGTACTTTCACAAAGAAAAACTAAAGAGTGCCCACAGAGAGCTGATTGAATGTGTGAAGTTTCATGCAGCTAGCAACAATGCTGTTTGATTTCCAGCTCCATTGCATTCACACCTATTGGCCCTAAGTAAGTGAAACCTAAAAATTCATACTATTCCTGACACTGAACCATTGAACCTTGAAGGCCCAAACTTGGGGAGCCTACTAAGGCTAGGTCAAGGATGAATCCTGTACAGTATCAAATCAATTCAACCAAAAAATTTGAAGCTCTTTCATTACATGGGTATTCTGCTTGCTCCTAATGCACCCATAGATAAAGCTGTTACTTTCTACTTCATCTTAGTTCTACTTCCATGGCAAACACCAGATTATGCTCACTGAAAATTGACGGTGTATGTGAAGTTTCAAGCAGCTATCCCAAACCCTGTTCAATTACCAGCTTCATTTCCATTCACCCCTATAAGCCAAAAAGGAGGGAAAAATGAAAATTGAAACAGTTCCTGAAGGAAAACCCTTTATGTAGGAGGCCCAAACATTTGGAGTATATTCAAAATAAAAAAAAAAGATGAATCCTGCAGAGTATCATAGAAATTTGAAAAACAAAATTAACTCTTATCTTAACACTACGTCTAATCCTAGTCCTAACACTAACCCTTACGCTAACTTTAACCTGTTTAGAGTCCCTTTGATCCTAGAAGTCCCACACTTTGGGAGCCAAGTTGGGTAAGTGAACAGATGAATCTTTCACAATATCAAATAAGTCTGACCAAATAATTGGGGAGGTAGTTCAGTACATGCATATTTCCCTGTTTTCTCCTGAAGTGCTCTCACATAAAGTTGCTTTGTATGCTTCAGCTTAGGGCTACTTTGATAAGGAATAAACCAGAGAATGCCCATAGAAAACTGATTGAGTGTGTGAGGTTTGAAGTAGCTAGCACCAACCCTGTTGAATTTCCAGCTCCATTTCCATTTACACGCATAGGTCAAAATGAAATGAAAACTTAAAATACAAACTGTTCAGGAGAGCAAACCCTTAACGTAAGAGGTCCAAACCTACAGAATATAGTAAGGCTAGGTCAAAGTTGAATCCTGCCCAGTATCAAAGAAATTTGAACAAAACTAAATCTAACAAAATATTAGTTGTAAATCTAGCCCTAAACTAATGAAAAATCGAACCTAACCTGTTTAGAAAACAATTGATCAGAGTAGTCCCCAAATAGAGGAGCCCAGTGGGGCAAGCTAACAGATGCATCCTGTGCAGTATCAAAGAAATCTGACCAAATAATTGGGGGAGGAATTTCAGTACGTGCATATTTCCCTGTTTTCTCCTAATGTGCTCATGGATAAATTATTTTTTCATGCTTCAGTTTAAGGTATTTGCACAAGGAACAACCAGAGAGTGCCTACAGAGAGCTGATTGAGTGTGTGAAGTTTCAAGCAGCTAGTACTAACTCTGTTTGGTTTCCAGCTCCATTTTCATTCACGTCTATAGGCCACAATAAAGTGAAACCTAAAAATTTATACTGTTCCTGACAGTGAACTGGCAAACCTTGAAAATCCAACATGGGGATCCTACTAAGACTAGGAAAATGATGAATCCTGTTCAATATCAAAGTAATCCATGCAAAAAAAAAAATGAAGCTTGCTTCTAAAGTGCTCACATGTAAAGCTGTTTCTATCTAATTCAGGTTGGGCTACTACCACAAGAAACAAATGAGAGAATGTTCACTGATACATGATTGAGTGTGTGAAGTTTCAAGCAGCTAGCACAAACCCTGTTTGAGTCCATCTCCATTTCCACTCACCCCTATAGGGCAAAATGACGTGAAACACGAAAATTAAAACTGCTTCTGAGAGCAAACCCTTTTACCTAGGAGGCCCAAACATGGGGAGCATACTAAGAATAGGAAAAAGGTAAATGCTGCCCAGCCAATAAATTAAAAAAAAAAAAACTTACTCTAACCCTACAACTAGTTCTAACACTTGCCCAAACTCTAACCATAACTGTAAGCCTAACCTTTTAAGAGAACGTTTGATCAAAATTTTAAACTTGGTGAGACTAGTAGGGAAGCTTACAGATGAATCCTGCACAGCATCAAATAAATGTGACCAAATAATTGGGGGTAGTATTTCAGTACATGCATATTGCCCTGTTTTCTCCTAAAGTGCTCTTGGATAAAGTTGTTTTGCATGCTTCAGCTTATGGCTATCTTTAAAAGGAAGAAACCAGAGAGTGCCCTCAGACAACTGATTGAGAATGTGAAGTTTCAACCAGCTAGCACCAACCATCTGATTTCCAGCTTCATTTGCATTTACCCATATAGGTCAAAATGAAGTGAGACATTAAAAACAAACTATTCCAAACAGTGAACCATTAAACCAAGAAGGCCCAAAATGGGGCACATAGTAAGGATACGAAAAGATAAATCTTCCCAGTATCAAAGAAATTTGAACAAAAAAAATTCTAACCCTAACACTAGCTCTAAAGCTAGCCCTAACCCTAACTGTAACACTAACCCTTACCTGTTTAGAGAACCATTGATCCTAGAATTGCCAACCTTGGGGAGCCTTGTGCAGCAAGCTAAAGATGAATACTGTGCAGTATCAAAGAAATCTGATCAAATTGTTGGTATTCTTATTTCAGTACATACATGTTTCTCTGTTTTCTCCTTAAGGGCTTTCGGATACTGATTCTTTTGCATGCTTCATTTTTGGCCTACTTTCAAAAGAAAGAAACCAGAGAGTGCCCACTGAGAAGTTATTGTGTGAAGTCTCAAGCACCTCCTGCCAACCCTGTTTAATTTCCAGCTCAATTTTCATTCACATCAGTAAGCCATAATGAAGGGAAACCTTAAAATACAAACTGTTCCTGACAGTGAACCTATTGAACCGAGAAGTCCCAAACCTGTGGAGCATAGTAAGGCTAAGTAAAAGATTAACTCTGCCCAGTATCATAGAAATTTGAAGAAAACTAGGGCCCCATGGGTGCTCTCAGCTCAGATGGAAGGCTCGGCTGTGCAGTTTCTCTGGGTGCAGATAGCAATCTCAGCCGCATGGGCACTCAGTGCACAGACAGAAGGCAGCACAGAACACAGAGACTTTGCTTGAGAATCACCAGAACGAGCTCTGGACACAGCACAAGGTCACTCCAGAACCACCCACTTCACCAAACACCATACATGGGTAATAGATGGAATCCATCTTGCAAAACTTTCCTCGCCATCTATCAGTGGGCATGGCTACCAGCTGGGTTCTGCAGCTTATCAGGTATGTGGTTTCCAACTCCCCTACCTCCAGCTGTGATAACTCAAGATTTTTCTCACAAGCTCTTAGGGGGTGTAACTATCAATACGGAACAGCAACTGTACAGGCACCTGGTTTCCAATTCAGAGACAAAGAGTAGGGAGGCTCCAGGAAGAAGCTCAAGCTCTCTCACCCTGGCTACCTCCACCACCCTGAGCACAGAGACTCAAGCTAGGAATAGACAACTTCACCTACTGCAAGAAAAGAAAACAGAGTTCTGAGAGAATTTTTTTCTTACTTTCCTTGCTCTTCTTATCCATTCTTCTCTACTCTTCCCCTCTGGTCCTCACAACATCAACATATGTGAAACCAAGGACTTTCCATGAAATTGGACTTTAAGAACTGAATCACTAGAATAGTATAATATAGAGGAATTACATAGGCCCCACCTCACCACCTCTTTATCTGCTCTTATTTTCTTTCTCCCTCTATTTACTTGTTATTTTGTCTTCTTTTTTCTTTCTCCCTCTATCCCACATTCAGCCTCCTAACTTTTACTATTTATACATAGGGTAATTATATGAATACAGATAAGGAGTTTGAATTTATACCTTCTTCCATAAATTCCCCCTGTCTAGTCATTAGAGTTCTCCTTCAAAGTTGCAATATTAGATTAATCACACACCCTCATTTCTTTTCCCCATAACATAGTATCCTTCCCCTGACCCTCACTTCTCTATATACCACCAGAAATGGTATGCCTTTTATGAAACTAATGACTATATTCTAAATAATAATTGAAGCTAACATCTGTAGACACAAAGTCTAAATATAAATGTATTTATAAGGTTAGGTTTAGGCTTCGGGTTAGGGTTAGGGTTAGATTTAGAGTTAGGTTTTGATCTATGGTTAGGGCTAGGGCTAAGGATAGGGCAAGGATGAGGACTAGGGTTTGGGTTAGGTTAAGGAATATGGTAAGGTATAGGGTTAGAACTAGTGATAGGACTAGTATGAGAGTTAGAGTTAGTCTTAGGGCTAGGGTTAGGGTTAGGGTTAGGGATAGGACTAAATTAGGGCTAGTGTTAGTATTATGTTTAGGCCTTGGGTTAGGGTTAGAATTAGGATTACGTTTAGGGTAAAGTATTGGGTTATATCTAGGCTGATGGCTTGGGCAATGGTTAGTATTAGGGTTAGTTCTAGGGTTTAGGTTTAGGGATTAAAGCTAGGTTTAGTGCTAGGATGAGGGCAAATGTTTGTGTTAGAGTTAGTGCTAGTATTAGGGTTAGGGCTAATGTCAGGTCTAGGGTTACAGTTAGGGATAGATTTAGTGTTAGGTTTATGGCTTGGTCCAGTGTAAGGGTTAGGTTTATATTAAGGGTCAGTTTTAGAGCAAGGGTTATTATTAGGGTAAGGATCAAGTTGAGGTTTTGAGTTAAGTTAGGGTTTAGGTTTAGGGCTTGTATTATCATTAGGGTTTAGGTTTAAGGTAATGAATGGTTTAGGTTTAGGGTTTAGGTGTGGTTTAGTGTAATGGATAGGTTTAGGGTTAGTCCTAGGGTTAGCATAAGAGTTATTATTAGGGTAATGGATAGGGTTAGACCTAAGATTGGGGGTAAGGTTATGTATAGGATTAGGGCTTTTGTTTGGGTTATGGTTAGTTTTACGTTTAGGGTTAAGCTAGGTTTAGCAGCTGGGGATGTGGCTCAAGGAGTAGCGTGCTCATCTGGCATATACAGGGCACTGGGTTTGATCCTCAGCACTACATACCAATAATATAAAGATGTTGTGTCCACCGAAATGAAAAAATAAATCTTAAAAAAAAAAAAAAACTAGGTTTAGGACTCGGATTAAGGCTAGGTTTTATGTTAGGTTAGGGCTAGGATTAAGGCTACAGCTAATGTACAAAGTAGCGATATGATTAGAGCTAGTGATAGGGTCAGGATTAGGGCTAAGTCTACTGTTAGGGTTAAGTTTATGGTTATGATGATGTTTAGAACTAGGTTTAATGTTAGGGTCAGAATCAGAGTCCAGATTAGTTTTTAGGTTAGGGTTAGGACTAGAATTAGAGATAGGTTTAGGGCTAGGTGTAGGGTTAGGGTTTGGTTTAGGTTAAGTGTTAGGGTTAGGGTTATGATTCAGTTTTGTACTAGGGCTAGGGGTAGAGTCAGGGCTAGTTTAAGGATTAATTTTAGGATTAGTGCTAGTGTTAGTGTGAGGTTTAGGCTTAGGTTTAGGGTTATATTGTGACTTAGGGTTAGATCTAGGCTTTGAGCTAGTGGTAAGGATAGGGCTAGGACTAGGGCTAAGCTTAGGGCTAGGTATAGGGTGATGGTAAGGGATAGGTTTAGAACTAGGTATAAGGCTAGTGTGAGAATTTGAGTTAGTCTTGTAGTTGGGTTAGGGATGAGTTAGGGATAGGGCTAAATTAGGGCTCGGATTAGGACTAGGGTTAGTGTTAGGGGTAGGCCTAGATTTAGGGCTAGGGTTAGTGTTAGAGTTAGGGTTAGGGTTAGGTTTAGGTTAAGGGATGGGATTATAGCTACTTTTAGGACTAGGGTGAGGATTAGATTTAGGGTTATGGTTAGGGATAGGTTTATGATTAAGGTGAGGTATATGGCTAGAATGTGGGCTAATGTTTGTGTTAGGATTAGGACTAGGATTAGAGCTAGAGCTAATGTCAGGTATAGGGTTACAGTTAGGGAGAGTTTTAGGGTTAGGTTTATAGCTAGGTCTATTGTAAGGGTCAGGTTTCTTGTTAGAGTCAGGTTTAGAACTATGGTCAGGGTCAGAGTTAGGGTTTTTATTAGATTAAGGTTTAGGCATAAGGCTCGAGTTATCATTATGGTTAGGGATAGGTTAATGATAGTTTTAGGTTTAGAGTTCAGGTTAGGTGTAGGGTAATGGATAGGGTTAGGGTTAAGAATAGGATTAGGGTTCAGCCTAGGGTTAGCAGAAGCATTAGGGTTATCATTAGGGAAATAGATAGGCTTAGACCTAGTGATAGGGCTAGTGTTATGCTTAGGATTAGGGCTAAGTTAGGGTTATGGTTATCTTTAGGGTTAAAGCTAGGGTAGGGCTTGAGTTAGGGTTAGGTTTTGAAATAGGTCAGGGCTATTACAAATGTAAGAACTTTGCTATGATAGTGCTAGTTTTAGGGTTAATGTCAGACCTAAGTATAGTTTTAGGGTTAGGTTGAGGGTTAGGGTGATGTTTAGATCTAGGGTCAGTGTTGGTGTCAGGGTCAGTGTTCAGTTTACGGTTATGCTTAATGTGAAAGTCAGTATTAGGACCAGGGTTAAGATTAGGGGAAAGGTTAATTTTTGGCTTTAGGCTAAGGGTTTTTATTAGGGCTAGGGCTAGGTTTTTCTTTAGGTCTAGGCATATAGTTATGGATAGATTAGGATTAGGTTTAGGTCTAGGGCTAGTGTTATGGTTATGTTTAGGTATAAGTTTACCAGCAAGGCTAGTGTTAGGGTTCGGTTTCAGGTTAGGTTCAGGTTTAGACCTATGATTAATGTTAGGGTCAGAATAAGGGTCAGGGTTAGTTTTAGGGTTAGGGTTGGGTTTATGGTTAGAAATAGAATGAGGACTAGGGTTAGGGTTTGGTTTAATTTAAGGATTATGTCTAAGCTAATCCTAATCCTAATACTTAACTAACCCAAATCCTAACCCTATTAGTAGGATTAGAGTTTGGGTTAGGTTAAGCATTAGGATTAGGATTAGGATTAGTATTAGCATTGGGTTTAGGGTTTGGCATAGGGTAAGGGATAGGGTTAGAGCTAAGATTGGGGCTAGGGTTGGGGTTAAAGCTAGGTTTACGGCTCGGATTAGGGCTAGTTTTTGTGTTACGATTAAGGCTATGGTTAGAGCAACAACTAATGTAAGAACTATGGCTTTTAGGGTTAGTTTTAGGGTGATGGTTAGGGGTTAAAACTCTAGTGTTAGGATTAGGTTTAAGGTTAGGGTGAAATTTAGAGCTGTGTTAGTGTTAGGTTAATAGTCAGGGTCAGGTTTACTTTTTGGGTTATGGTTAGAACTCAAATTAAGGCTAGGGTTACTATAAAGGTTTGTTATATGGTCAGGGTGGTGTTTAGAGCTAGGGTGAGTGTTAGGATATGAGCCAGAGTTAGGGTTAGTAACAAGGTTAAGATTAGAACTCGAATTAGGGCTAGGGTAAGGTCTAGGTGTAGTGTTAATGTTTGGTTTAAGTTAAGGTTTAGGGTAAGGGCTATTGCTCAGTTTTGTTTTACTGCAAGGGTTAGTGTTAGGGCTAATTTTATGATTAGTGTTAGGGCTAGGACTAGTGTTAATGTTAGGCTTAGGCTTATGGTTAGGGTTAGATTTAGAGTTAGGGTTAGATCTAGGGTTAGGACTAGGAATCAAGATTAGGTAATGGTTATTACTAGGTTTAGGGCTAGGGTTAGAGCTAGGTTTAGGATTACGGTAATGGATAGGGTTAGAAGTAGAGATAGGGCTACTCTGAGAGTTAGAGTTAGTCTTAGGGCCAGGGTTAGGGTTACGGTTGGGGATAGTGTTAAATTAGGTCTAGAATTAGGGCTAGGGTTATTGTTCACCTTAGGCCTAGTGTTAGGGTTAGGGTTAGGGTTAAGTTTAGGGTAAGAATTGTCATTATAACTAGGTTTTATGGTAGGGTGAGGGTTAGAATTAGGCTTAGGGCTATTATTAGGGTTAGGGTTATGATTAAGGCTAGGTTTGGGGTTAGGATGAGGGCTAGGGTTTATTTTAGTGTTAGGGCTAGGATTAGGGCTGGGGCTAATATCATATCTAGGGTTATATTTAAAGATAGTTTTAGGGTTAGGTTTATGGCTACATGTAATGTAAGGGTTAGGTTTAGGGTTAGGGTCAGGTTTAGAGCTGGGTGTATTATTAGAGTCATGTTCTGTGTTAGAAATTTGAATAGGTTAAGGTTTAAAGTTAGGGCTCGAATTATCTTTATGCTTCGTGTAATTATAGGGTGAGGTTTAGGTTTTAGGTTTGGTTTAGAATAATGCATAGGTTTAGGATTAGGCATAGGGTTAAGTTTAGGCCTAGGGTTATGGTTAAGGCAATGGATAGGGTTAGAGATAGGGTTAGGGCTTGGGTTATGATTTTGATTAGGGCTAGGTTTAGGATTAGGTTTAGGGTTAAAACTGAAGTGAGGGCTTGGATTTGGGCTAGGTTTGGAGTTAACTTAGTGCTAGGGTTAGGAGTAAGGCTAATGTAAGTACCAGGGTTTCAATTAGGGTTAAATTTAGAGTTAGGGTTAGTGGTAGGTCTAGTGTTAGGTTTAGGGTTAGGGTTAGGGTGATGATTAGACTAAGGTTAATATTATGGTTAGAGTCAGGTCAGTGTTAGTTCTAGTTTTCAGCTTAAAACTAGAATTGGAGCTAAGGTTAGGGTTAAGGTTTGGTTTAGGTTAAGGGTTAGGGTTAGGGCTATGGCTCGGTTTTGTTTTAGGGCTAGTGGTAAATTTAGAGTTAAGGTTAGGCTTAAGATTAGGTTTTGATTTAGGGTTAAAATTAGATCTAGTGTTAGGCTAGAGCTAATTATAGGGCTAAAGTTAGGGCTAGGATTAGGGTTCTGGTAAGGGATAGGGTTGGAACTAGGGATAGGGCTAAGGTGGGAGTTAGATTTAGTCTTAGGGCTAGGGTTAGGGCTAGGGTTAGGAATAGGACTAAATTAGGGCTAAGATTAGGGCTAGGGTTAATTTTTGAGTTAGGCCTAAAGTTAGGTTTAGGGTTAGGTTTAAGGCTAGGTTTAGGGCTAGGATAAGGGCTGGGGTTTATGTTAGGTTTAGGACTAGGTTTAGAGCTATGGCTAATGTCAGGTCTAAGGTTATGGTTGGGGATAGTTTTAGGATCAGGGTTATGGCTTGGTCTAGTGTAAGTGTTAGGTTTAATGTAAATTCAGCCTTAGAGCAAGGAGACTTATTATGGTCAGGGTCATTGTTAGAGTTTGCTTGAGGTTAGGTTTTATGGTTAGGGCTTGAGTTAGCACTAGGGTGTGGGTTAGGTACTGATAGGGTTTACAGTTTACATTAGGTTTAGGGTAATTGATAGGGTTAGGGTTAGTGATATGGTTAAGATTAGGCCTAGGGTTCGCATTAGGGTAAGGGTTATGGTTAATATAATGGATGGATTTAGGGCTAGGTTTATGGTTAGGAATAGGTCATGAATTAGGGTTAGGGTTAGGGTTAAAACTAGGTTTAGGCTTAGGTTTATGTTTAGCAAAAGGGTTAGGTTTTGAGCTAGGGTTAGGGTGAGGGTGAGGGTTAGGTTTAGGGTTACTTCTAGGGATAAGATTATAGTACTCAGAGGGTTAGGGTTATGAATAGGGTTAGTGACATCATTAGGGATAGGGTTAGGGTTAGGGTAATGTATATGATTAGATGTAGACTTAGGGCTGGGTTTAAAGTTAGATTGAGGTTTAGGCTTAGAGTTAGGGCTATGGTTATGTTTAGGTTTATAGTAAGGGTTAGGGTTTGAGCTAGGTTTAGGTCTATGGCAAGAGTGAGATTTAAGGTTAGGTCTAGGGTTAGTTTTCCAATAAGGATCAATAAGGTTAGGTTTAGGTTTAGAGTAATCGGTAGGTTTAAAGCTAGGTTTAAGGCTAGGGTTAATGTTAGGATTAGGGCTAGTGTTAGGGTTAGATTGAGGTATAGGTGTAGGTTTATGTTTAGAATAATGTTTAGGCTTTGAGCTAGGATTAGGACTAAGGCAAGAGTTAGGTTAGGGTTAGGGCTAGGGTTAAGGCTATGGGTAATGTAAGAGCTAGGGTTATTTTGATGGCTAGTTGTAGGGTTAGGGTTATATCTATGTCTAGTGTTAGGTTTAGATTTTTGGGTAGGGTCAGATTTAGAGACAGGTTTACTCTAAAGACAGGGTCATGTGTTTGGGTTAGAGTTAGTGTTAGGGATACAGCCAGAATTAGGACTATGTTTACATCTAGGGTAAGGTTAGTGTTTGAGTTAGGTTAAGGATTATTGTTAGGACTAGGGCTAAGTTTATGTTTAGGTCTAGGGGTAAAGTTAAGGCTAGATTTAGGATTTGCTTTACATCTAGGGCTAATGTTAGGGTTTGGCCTAGGGTTAGTGTCAGTTTTAGACCTAGGGTTAGGGTCAGAGTTAGTGTTAGGGTTTGGGAAAGGGTTTGAGCTAGAATGAGGGCTAGGGTTAAGAGTATTAATAGGGTTAGAGTTTTGATTAACCTAAGGATTAGAGATAGGTCTAGGGTTACCATTAGGGTTAGGGTTTTTCTTAGGTTAAGGGATAGCCTTAGAGCTAGGGTTAGTGCTAGAGTTAGAGTTAGGGTTAGGGTTGAATATAAATTTTGAGCTCAGATTAGGGCTAGTTTTTGTGTTAGGATTAGGGCTAGATTTGGGCATTGACTAATGTAAGAGCCAGGGTTACAATTAGGATTAGTTTTTGGGTTAGAGTTAGGGGTAGGTTTAGTGTTAGGTTTAGGTTTAAGGTTAGGGTAATATTTAGACCTAGGGTTATTGTTAGGATATGAGAAAGCATCAGGGTTAGTTTTATGGTTAGGATTAGCACTCAAATAAGGGCTAGGTTTACTGTTTGGTTTAAGGTGAGGGCTATGTTTAGAGCTAGGGTGACTGTTAGGATATCAGTCAGGTCAGGGTTTGCTTTAAGGTTAAGGTTATGACTTGAATTAGGGCTAGGGTTACTTTTAGGATTTGGTTTAAGTTTAGGATGGTCTATAGAGCTAAGGTCAGTGTTAGGATATCAGTAAGGTTAAGAGTAAGTTTTAAGGTTAGGGTTAGGACTCGAATTAGGGCTAGGGTTATGTCTAGGTGTAATGTTAGGGTTTGGTTTATGTTAAGGTTTAGGGTTAGGGCTGTTGCTCAGTTTTGTTTTAGTCCTAGGTTTAGGGTTTTGGCTAGTTATAAGATTAGCATTAGGGTTAGGGTTAGCGTTAGTGTTAGGCTTAGGCTTTGGGTTAGGGTTAGATTTTCATTTAGCATTAGATCTAGGATTAGGGCTAGGTCTAACTATAGGGAAAGTGTTAGGGCTAGGGTTATGGTTACAATAACAGATAGGGTGAGAACTAGGGCTAGGACTAGGTTGAGAGTTAGAGTTAGTCTTAGGCCTAGGGTTTTGGTTAGTTTTAGGGATAGGGCTAACTTAGGGCTAGGATTACAGCAAGAGTTAGAGGTAGTCTTAGGCCAAGGGTTTTGGTTAGTTTTAGGGATAAGGCTAAGTTAGGGCTAGGATTGGGGCTAGGGTTAGTGTTCAGCTTAGGCCTAGTATTAGGGCTAGGGTTATAGTTAATTTTAGGGTAAGGTATGTTGTTATATCTAGGTTAAAGGTAGGGTGAGGGTTAGAATTTGGGTTAGGGCTAGGGTCAGGATTAGGGTTATGATTAAGGCTAAATTTAGGGCCAGGATGAGGTCTAGGGTTAGTTGTAGGGTTAGGTCTAGAATTAAGGCTAGGGCTTATGTCAGGTCTAGTGTTACAGTTTGGGGTAGATTTAGGGTCAGGTTTATGTCTAGGTCTTTTGTAAATTTTAGGCTTAGAGTAAGGGTCAGGCTTAGAGCTAGGTGTATTTTAGGGTCAGGATCAGTGTTAGTGTGTGTTTTAGGTTAAGGTTTAGGGATAGGGATCAAATGAGCATTAGGGTTAGGGTTAGGGTAATTGATTGTGTTAGGTTTAGGTTTCAGGGAAGGTTTAGGGCAATGGAGAGCTTTAGGGTTAGCAAAAAGGTTAGGGTTATGCCTAGGGTTAGTATTAGGATTAGGGTTATCATAAGGATAATATATAGGTTTAGAGCTATGGTGAGGGTTAGGGTTAGGTTAGGAATAGGGCTAGAGTTAGGTTAGGTTTTGAGTTAGAACTAGTAACCCTAGCTTAGGGTAGGGTTAGGGTTCATTTTAGGTTAAAGGTTAGGTTTTGTGCTAGGGTTAGGTCTAGGAAGAAGGTTAGGTTTAGTGTTATGGTGAGGGTTAGGTTTAGGGTTAGGGCTAGGGTTTTCATTAGGGTTAGCATTGGGTTTATGGTAATAGATTGGGTTAGATGTAAGGTTAGCTTGAATGCAAGGTTAGGTTTAGGTTTAAGTTTAGTCTTAGGGCTAGGTTTACTGTTGGTTTTAAGGTAAAATTTAGGGTATGAGTTAGGGTTAAGGCTATGGCAAGGTTTAGGTTTAGTGTTAGGTCTAGGGATAGGTTTATGGTTTGGGTTAGGGTTTCAATTATGGTTAGGGATAGGGTTATCCTTAGGGTTAAGGTTAGAGTTAGACTAATGCCTAGAGTTAGAGCTAGTGTTAGGTTTAGGGTTAAGGTTAGGATTAGGGCTATGGTTGGGTTATGGTTAGGAATAGTGCTACGATCATGTTTGGGCTAAGGGTTAGTTTTTGAGCTAGGGTTAGGACTAAGGTGAGTGTTAGGGTTAGGGTTAGGACTGAGGTTAGGGTTAGGGTGAGGGTTATGCTTAGGGTAGGTTTAGGCCTCAATTAGGGTTAGGGTTCTTTAAGTTTTGTGTTAGATTTAGGCCTAGGGTTAGTGCTATGTGTAATGTAAGTTCTAGGGTTCTGATGAGAGCTAGTTTTAGGATTAGGCTTAACGATAGGTCTAGTGTTCGGTTTAGCTTTGGGGTTAGGGTCAGGTTTAAGGCTAGGTTTAACGCTAGTGTCAGGGCCAGTGTTCAGGTTAAAGTTAGGGTTAGGGTGAAAGCAAGAATAGGACAAGGGTTAGATCAAGTGGTAGGGTTAGTGTTTGGTTTAGGTTAAGGGTTTTTGTTAGGGCTAGGACTATTTTTTTGTTTAGGTCAAGGGCTAGAGTAATAGCTAGATTTAGGATTAGGTTTAGGTCTAGGGCTAGTGTTAGGGTTAGGTTTAAGTATAAGTATACTGGTAGGGCTAGTTTCAGGTTTCATTTTAGGGTCAAATTTAAACCTATAATTAGTGTTAAGGTCAGAATAAGGGTGAAGGTTAGGGTGAGGTTTTGGTTAGGGTTAGATCTAGAATGAGGGCTAGTGTTAGGACTAGTGATAGGGTTATTTTGGGGGGTTGGCTAAGGATTAGGATTAGGACTAGAGTTAGCATTATGAAGAGGGTTTGGCTTAGGGTAATGGATAGGATTAGAGCTAGGGTTAGGGCTAGGATTAGGGTTAGATTTAGGGCTAGTTTTAGAATTAGGGTTTGGGTTATATCTAGTATTAGGGCTTGGATTAGGCTATTTTTGTGTTAGAGTTAGGGCTAGGTTTTGGCTAAGGCCAATGTAATAATAGGGTTATGATTAGGGTTAGTTTTAGGGTTAGGGTTCCAGCAGGGTCTAGTGTTAGCATTAGTTTTAGGGTTACGGTGATATTTAGAGCTAAGGTTTGTGTTTTGATATGAGTCAGGGTGAGTGTTAGTTTATAAATAGACCTAGGACTCGAATTAGAGCTTGGGTTATGGCTAGTTATGGGTTAGGGTTTGGTTTAGGTTAAGGTTTAGGGTTAGAGCAATGGCTCGGTTTTGTTTTAGGACTAGGCCTTGGGTTACGGCTAGTTTTAGGATTAGCAATGTTATTAGAACTAGTTGTAGAATGAGGTTTAGGCTTTAGATTAGGGTTAGATTTAGAGTTATGCTTAGATCTAGGTTTAGGGCTACGGCTAAGGTTAGGGATAAGGTTAAGGCTATCGTGAGGGTTACAGTAAAGAATAGAATTATAAATAGAAATAGGGCTAGGTGTGAGTTAGAGTTAGTCTTAGGGCTAGGGTTAGGGGTAGTGTTAAGATTAGGGTTCAAATAGGGTTAGGATTAGCGCTATGATTAGTGTTAGGGTTAGGCATATGGTTAGGGCTAAGGTTAGGGTTAGTTTTAGGGGAAGGGATGGGGTTATAGAGCTAGGTTCAGTGCTAGGGTGAGGGTTATATTTAGCGATAGGGCTAGGTTGAGGGTTTCATTTAGGATTAAGTCTAGGTTTAGGGCTAGGATGAGGGCTAGGGTTTGTGTTATGGTTAGGGATAGGATAAGGGCTAGGGCTAATGAAAGGTCTAGGGTTATGGTTAGGAATAGTTATGGATAGGTTTATGGCTAGGTCGAGTGTAAGGATTAGGTTTAGCATAGGGGTCAGATATAGAGCTAGGTTATTATTATGGTCAGAGTATGGGTTAAGGATTAGTTTGGGTTAAGGTTTAAGGTTAGGGCTCAAATTAGCATTAAGGTTAGGGTTAGGGTTAGAGTAATGGATAGAGTTAGGTTTACAGTTCAGGTTAGCTTTAGAGTAATGTATAGGGTTAGTGTTAGGGATAGGGTTTGGGTTAGGCCTAGGATTAGTATTTGGTTTAGGCTTATATTTAAAGTAATGAATAGGTTTAGTGCTAGTGTTAGGGATTAGGTTAAGGTTAGTATTAGGGCTAGGGTTTGGGTTACTCTAGGGCTAGTGTTAGGGTTAGGTTTAGGGTAAGTGTTAGGGTTTGAGCTAGGGTTAAGGCTAGGACGAGGGTTATGGTTAGAATCAGGGCTACAGTTAGGGTTAGGGTTAGGGTTAGGGCTAGGTTTAGCATTAGGTTTAAGGTTATGTTTAAGGTAATGCATAAAGTTAGAGCTAGGGTTTGGGGTATGTTTTCATAGGATGAGGGATAGGGTTAGAGTTAGGGTTAGAGCTAGGGTTATGTTTAGAGTAAGGGTTAGAGTTTGAGCTAGGGTTAGATCTAGGGCAAGCATTAAGTTTAGGGTTTGTGCTAGGGTTAGGGTTAAGGTTATGCTTAGGTCTAGGTTTAGGGCTTATGTTAGGGCTAGGTTTTGTGTGAGACTTATGGCTAGTGTTGTGGCAATGGCTAATGTAAGAGCTAGGGTTATGGTTATGGCTAGTTTTTTGTGTTAGGGTTGTAGATATGTCTAGTGTTAGGTTTAAGTTTTGGGTTAGGATAAGGTTTAGAGCTAGGGTTTGTGTTAGCGTAAGCATCATTGTTCGGGCTAGCATTGGTTTTTGGTTAGGGTCAGTATTAGAACTAGATTTAAACCTAGGGCTAGGGTTAGTCTTTGCTTTAGGTTAACTGTTATTTTAGGGCTAGGTTTTTGTTTAGGACTAGGGCTAGAGTTATGGCTGTATTTAGGGTTAAGTTTAGGTCTAGTGCTAGTGTTATGGTTAGTTTTAGGTATAGGTTTATTGGTAGGGCTAGTGTTATGGTTTGGTTTAGTGTTAAGTTCAGGCTTAGACCTAGGGTTAGTGTTAGCATCAGAATAAGGGAAGGGTTAGACTTAGGCTTCGGGTTAGGTTTAGAGACAGAATTAGGGCTAGGGTTAGGAGTAGTAATTGAGTTAGGGTTTGGGGTAAGCTAAGGGTTAGGGTTAGAACTAGGGTAGCATTAGGGTGAGAGTTTGGCTTAGGGTAAGGAATAGGTTTAGAGCTAGGGTTTGGGTTAGTGTTAGTGTTAGGGTTAGGGTTAGGGTTAATGCTGGAGTTGAGGCTCAGATTAGCGCTAGGTTTTGTGTTGTGTTTAGGGCTCTGGCTAATGTAAGAACTAGCTTTATAGTTATAGATAGTTTTAGGGTTTGGATAGGGCTAGGTCTACTGTTGCAGTTAGGGTTAGGATTAGGGTGATGTTTAGAGATAGGGTTAGTTTTAGGGTCAGAGTCAGGGTCAGTATTAGTTGTATGGATAGCTTTAGGACTAGGTGTAGCATTAAGATTTGGTTTAGGTTAAGGGTTAGGATTAGGGCTATAGCTCAGTTTTGTTTTGGGCTATGGCTAGGGTTAGGGTTAGTTTTCAAATTAGAATTAGGGTTAGGGCTAGTGTTAGGGTGAGGTATAGGTTTAGAGTTAGGGTTAGATTTAGAGTTAGGGTTAGTTCTAGGTTTAGGACTATGGCTATGTTTAGGACTAAGTTTAGAGCTATTGTTAGGGTTAGGCAATAGATAAGGTTGGTACCAGAAATAGGTCTAGGGCTAGAGTTAGGGTTAGTCTTAGGGCTAAGGTTAGAGTTAGGTTTACAGTTAGCAATAAATTAGGACTAGGATTAGAGCTATGTTTAGTGTTAGGATTAGGCCTAGAGTTAGGGGTAGGTTTAGTGTTAGTGATAGTATTACAGTTAGGGATAGGAGAAAAGATGTGGTTATACCTAGGTTCAGAATTAGGGTGAAGGTTGAAATTAGGGTTGAGGCTAGGGTTATGGTTCGGGTTAGGGTTAAGGCTAGGTTTAGGGCTAGGATGAGGGCTCTGTTTGTGTTAGGTTTAAGGCAAGAATTAGGTAGAATGCTAATGTCAGATCTATGGATACGGTTAGAGATACTGTTAATGTTTTATGGCTAGGTCTAATTTAAGGGTTATGTTTAGGGTAAGGGTCAGGTTTAGAGCCAGGTGTGTTATTAGAGTCAGTGTCTTGTTCAGAGTTTGGGTTAAGTTTTGGTTTAGTTTTAGGCTCAAATTAGCAATAGAGTTAGGGTTAGGGTTAGAGTAATTGATAGGGTTATGTTTAGTGTTCAGGTTAGGTTTAGGTAAGAATAAGGTTAGTGTTAGCGATAGGTTTAGGGTTAAGCCTAAATGGATAGGGTTAGATTTAGGTTTAGGGATAGGGTTAGTGTTAGGTTTAGTGTAACTCTTAGGATTTGAGCTAGGATTAGGACTACGGCAAGGGTTAGGTTTACGGTTGTGTCTAGGGTTAGGTTTACAGTTCGGGTTAGTGTAGGTTTAGAGTTAGGACAAGGGTTAAGTTTACAGTTAGGGTTAGAATAGTTTTAGGGTTAGGGCTACTGTTACCATGATATTTAGAGTTAAGGTTAGGGTAATGGGTGGGGTTAGAACTATATTTACAGCTATGCATAGGTTAGGGCTAGGGTTATAGCTAGGATTAGGGCTAGGGTTAGGTTTAGGGTTAGGTCTAGGGTTAGTGTTAGGGTTAGTTTTAGGGTAAGTATTAGGGTTTGAGCTATGGTTAGGGCTAGGGTGATGGTTAGGGTTAATGTCAGGTCTAGGTTTAGGATTAGGGTTAAGTTTAGGGCTAGGGTTAGCATTAGGATTAGGGTTATGTTTAGGGCAATGGATAGGATTAGAGCTAGAGTTAGGGCTAGGATTACGGTTAGGATTAAGTCTAGGGTTAAGTTTAGGGTTAGGGCCAGTTTTAGGGTTAGGAATAGTTTTAGGGTAATGATTACAGTTAGGGAAACGTTTAAAACGAGGTGTAGGTCTCAATTTAGGGCTAGGTTTTGGGTTAGGTTAGGGCTAAAATTAGGCCTAGGCTAATGTAAGAATAGAGTTATGATTAGGGATACTTTTAGGGTTACTGTTAGGGCTAGTTCTAATTTTAGGGTTAGGTAAACTTTTAGAGATGTTAGAGCTAGGGTTAGTGTAAGGTCAGATTCAGGCTCAAGGTTAGTTTTCGGGTTAGGTTAGGACTGGAATTAGGGTTGATGTTAGGGCTAGGTGTAGGGTTAGGTTTTGGTTTAGGTTAAGGGTTAGGGTTAGGGCTATGGCTCAGTTTTGTTTTAGGGCTTGAACTATATTAGGGCTACTTTTAGGAATAGTGTTAGTGTTAGGGCTAGTGATAGTGTGAGTATTAGGCTTAGGGTTAAGGTTGGACTTAGAGTTATGGTTAGTTCTATGGTTAGGGCTAGGGCTATTGTTAGGACTAAGGTTGGGGCAAGTGTTAGGGTTATGGTAAGGAATAGGGTTATATCTAGGAATAGGGCTATGGTGAGAGTTAGAATTAGTCTTAGTGCTAGTGGTAGGGTTAGGGCTAAATTAGGGCTAGGATCAAGTCTAGGATTAGTGTAAGGGTTATGTCTAGAGTTAGATTTAGGGTTAGATTTGGGGGACAGGATGGGGTTATAGCAAGGTTCAGAACTAGGGTGAGGGTTAAAATTAGCACAGGGCTAGAGTTAGGGTATGGGTTAGGATCAAGGCTGGTTACAGGGCTAGGGTGAGGGCTCGCGTTTGTGTTAGGGTTATGGCAAGAATTAGAGATAGGGCTAATATCAGGTCTAGGGTTATGGTTAGGAATAGTTTTGGGATAAGATTTATGGGTAGGTTTAGTGTCAGAGTTAGGTTTAGGGTGAGGTTCAAGTTGAGAGCTAGGGGTATTATAATAGTCAGAGTTAGTTTTTGGGTTTGGGTTAGTTTGAGGTTTAGGGTTATGGCTCAAATTAGCATCAGGTTTGTGTTAGATTTAGGATAATGGATAAGGTTAGGTTTAGGCTTCAGGTTAGGTTTAGGTCTCAGATTAAGTTTAGGGTACTGGATCGGGTTAGGGTTAGGCCTAGGGTTAGCATTAGGTTTATGGTTATCATTAGGATAATGGATAGGTTTATCTATTTCTACCAGAAATGCCGTTGGGATTTTGATTGGTATTGCATTGAACCTGTAGAGAACTTTGGGTAATATCGCCATTTTGTTGATGTTGGTTCTGCCTATCCATGAACAGGGTACATTTTTCCATCTTCTAAGATCTTCTTCTATCTCTCTCTTTAGGGTTCTGTAGTTTTCATTGTATAAATCTTTCACCCCTTTTGTTAGGTTGATTCCCAAGTATTTTATTTTATTTATTTTTTTTTTTTTGAGGATATTGTGAATGCGGTGGTTTTCCTCATTTCCATTTCAGAAGTTTTGTTGTTGGTATACAGGAATGCCTTTGATTTATGCATGTTGATTTTATATCCTGCCACTTTGCTGAATTCATTTATTAGCTCTAGTAGTTTCTTTGTAGACCCTTTTGGGTCTTCTAGGTATAGGATCCTATCTTCTGCAAATAGTGATATTTTAAGTTCTTCGTTTCCTATTTTTATGCCTTTAATTTCTTTTGTCTGTCTAATTGCTCTGGCTAGTATTTCAAGGACTAAATTAAATAGAAGTGGTGAGAGAGGGCATCCCTGTCTTGTTCCAGATTTTAGCAGGAATGCCTTCAGTTTTTCTCCATTTAGAATGAAGCTAGCCTGAGGCTTAGCATATATAGCTTTTACAATGTTATTGTAAGTTCCTGTTATCCCCAGTTTCTCTAGTGTTTTGAAATGAAAGGATGCTGTACTTTTTTTATTATTTTTTATGTTTTTATTATTTTATTTTATTTTTTTTATAATTTTTATTGTTGGTTTTTCAAAACTTTACATAGTTCTTGATATATCATATTTCACAATTTGATTCAAGTGGGTTATGAGCTCCCATTTTTACCCCATATACAGATTGCAGAATCACATCAGTTACACATCCATTGATTTACATATTGCCATACTAGTGTCTGTTGTATTCTGCTGCCTTTCCTATCTTCTACTATCCCCCCTCCCCTCTGCTCCCCTCCCCTCTTCTCTCTCAGCCCCCTCTACTGACATTAGTTTGTCCCCCTTGTATTATTTTTCCCCTTCCCCTCACTTCCTCTTGTATGTACTTTTGTATAACTCTGAGGATCTCCTTCCATTTCCATGCAATTTCCCTTCTCTCTCCCTTTCCCTCCCACCTCTCATCCCTGTTTAATGTTAATCATCTTCTCATGCTCTTCAACCCTACTCTGTTCTTAGTTACTCTCCTTATATCAAAGAAGACATTTGGCATTTGTTTTTTAGGGATTGGCTAGCTTCACTTAGCATAATCTGCTCTAATGCCATCCATTTCCCTGTAAATTCTATGATTTTGTCATTTTTTAATGCAGAGTAATACTCCATTGTGTATAAATGCCACTTTTTTTTATCCATTCATCCATTGAAGGGCATCTAGGTTGGTTCCACAGTCTAGCTATTGTGAATTGTGCTGCTATGAACATCGATGTAGCAGTGTCCCTGTAGCATGCTCTTTTTAGGTCTTTAGGGAATAGACTGAGAAGGGGAATAGCTGGGTCAAATGGTGGCTCCATTCCCAGCTTTCCAAGAAATCTCCATACTGCTTTCCAAATTGGCTGCACCAATTTGCAGTCCCACCAGCAATGTACAAGTGTACCCTTTTCCCCACATCCTTGCCAGCACTTGTTGTTGTTTGACTTCATAATAGCTGCCAATCTAACTGGAGTGAGATGGTATCTTAGGGTGGTTTTGATTTGCATTTCTCTGACTGCTAGAGATGGTGAGCATTTTTTCATGTACTTGTTGATTGATTGTATGTCCTCCTCTGAGAAGTGTCTGTTCAGGTCCTTGGCCCATTTGTTTATTGGGTTGTTTGTTCTCTTATTGTCTAATTTTTTGAGTTCTTTGTATACTCTGGATATTAGGGCTCTATCTGAAGTGTGAGGAGTAAAGATTTGTTCCCAGGATGTATGCTCTCTATTTACCTCTCTTATTGTATCTTTTGCTGAGAAAAATCTTTTTAGTTTGAGTAAGTCCCATTTGTTGATTCTAGTTATTAACTTTTGTGCTATGGGTGTCCTATTGAGGAATTTGGACCCCGACCCCACAGTATGTAGATCGTAGACAACTTTTTCTTCTATCAGACGGCGTGTCTCTGATTTGATATCAAGCTCCTTGATCCATTTTGAATTAACTTTTGTGCATGGCGAGAGAAAGGGATTCAGTTTCATTTTGTTGCATATGGATTTCCAGTTTTCCCAGCACCATTTGTTGAAGAAGCTATCCTTCCTCCATTGCATGCTTTTAGCCCCTTTATCAAATATAAGGTAGTTGTAGTTTTGTGGATTGGTTTCTGTGTCCTCTATTCTGTACCATAGGTCCACCCGCCTGTTTTGGTACCAGTACCATGCTGTTTTTGCTACTATTGCTCTGTAGTATAGTTTGAAGTCTGGTATCGCTATACCGCCTGATTCACACTTCCTGCTTAGCATTGTTTTTGCTATTCTGGGTCTTTTATTTTTCCATATGAATTTCATGATTGCTTTCTCTATTTCTACAAGAAATGCCGTTGGGATTTTGATTGGCATTGCATTAAACCTATAGAGAACTTTTGGTAATATCGCCATTTTGATGATGTTAGTTCTGCCTATCCATGAACAGGGTATATTTTTCCATCTTCTAAGATCTTCTTCTATTTCTCTCTTTAGGGTTCTGTAGTTTTCGTTGTATAAGTCTTTCACCTCTTTTGTTAGGTTGATTCCCAAGTATTTTATTTTTTTGAAGATATTGTGAATGGAGTGGTTGTCCTCATTTCCATTTCAGAGGATTTGTCACTGATATACAGGAATGCCTTTGATTTATGCGTGTTGATTTTATATCCTGCCACTTTGCTGAATTCATTTATTAGCTCTAATAGTTGCTTTGTAGACCCTTTTGGGTCTGCTAGGTATAGAATCATGTCATCTGCAAATAGTGATAATTTAAGTTCTTCTTTTCCTATTTTGATGCCTTTAATTTCTTTCATCTGTCTAATTGCTCTGGCCAGTGTTTCGAGAACTATGTTGAACAGAAGTGGTGAGAGAGGGCATCCCTGTCTTGTTGCAGATTTTAGAGGGAATGCCTTCAGTTTTTCTCCATTCAGAATGATGCTAGCCTGAGGCTTAGCATAGATTGCTTTTACAATATTGAGGTATGTTCCTGTTATCCCTAGTTTTTCTAGAGTTTTGAACATAAAGGAATGCTGTACTTTGTCGAATGCTATTTCCACATCTATCAAGATGATCATATGGTTCTTATTTTTAAGTCTATTGATGTGGTGAATAACATTTATTGATTTCCGTATATTGAACCAGCCTTGCATCCCAGGGATGAATCCTACTTGATCATGGTGCACAATTTTTTTGATATGTTTTTGTATCCGAGTGGCCAGAATTTTATTGAGGATTTTTGCATCTAGGTTCATTAGAGATATTGGTCTGTAGTTTTCTTTCTTTGAAGTGTCTTTGTCTGGTTTAGGTATCAGGGTGATGTTGGCCTCGTAGAATGAATTTGGAAGTTCTCCCTCCTTTTCTATTTCCCGAAGTAGCTTGAAAAGTATTGGTATTAGTTCCTCTTTAAAGGTTTTGTAAAACTCCACTGTATACCCATCCGGTCCTGGGCTTTTCTTAGTTGGTAGTCTTTTGATGGTTTCTTCTATTTCTTCCTTTGCTATTGGTCTGTTTAAATTGTGTGTGTCTTCCTGACTCAATCTGGGCAGCTCATATGACTTAAGAAATTTATCGGTGTCTTCACTGTCTTCTATTTTATTAGAATATAGGGTTTCAAAATACTTTCTAATTATCCTCTGTATTTCTGTAGTGTCTGTTGTGATGTTGCCTTTTTCATCCCGTATGTTAGTGATTTGAGTTTTCTCTCTTCTTCTTTTCATTATCATGGCTAAGGGTCTGTCGATCTTATTCATTTTTTCAAAGAACCAACTTTTAGTTTTATCAATTTTTTTTTGTTTGTTTCAATTTCATTGATTTCCGCTCTGATTTTAATTATTTCTTGTCTTTTGCTATATTTGCTGTTGTTTGGCTCTTCCTTTTCTAGGGTTTTGAGATGTTGTGTATCATGAAATTTATATGGAAAAACAAAAGACCCAGAATAGCGAAAGCAATTCTAAGCAGGAAGTGTGAATCGGGAGGTATAGCGATACCAGATTTCAAACTGTACTACAGAGAAATAGTAACAAAAACAGCATGGTACTGGTACGAAAACAGGCAGGTGGACCAATGGTACAGAATAGAGGACACAGAGACCAATCCACAAAATTACAACTTTCTTATATTTGATAAAGGCGCTAAAAGCATGCAATGGAGGAAGGATAGCATCTTCAACAAATGGTGCTGGGAAAACTGGAAATCCATATGCAACAAAATGAAGCTGAACCCCTTTCTCTCGCCATGCTCAAAAGTTAATTCAAAATGGATCAAGGAGCTAGATATCAAATCAGAGACTCTGCACCTGATAGAAGAAAAAGTTGGCTCCGATCTACACATTGTGGGGTCGGGCTCCAAATTCCTTAATAGGACGCCCATAGCCCCAGAGTTAAATAGAAGAATAAACAAATGGGACTTACTTAAACTAAAAAGTTTTTTCTCAGCAAGAGAAACAATAAGAGAGGTAAATAGGGAACCTACATCCTGGGAACAATTTTTTACTCCTCACACTTCAGATAGAGCCCTAATATCCAGAATATACAAAGAACCCAAAAAATTAAACAATAAGATAACAAACAACCCTATCAACAAATGGGCCAAGGACCTGAACAGACACTTTACAGAGGAGGACATACAATCAATCAACAAGTACATGAAAAAATGCTCACCATCTCTAGCAGTCAGAGAAATGCAAATCAAAACCACCCTAATATACCATCTAACTCCAGTAAGACTGGCAGCCATTATGAAGTCAAGCAACAATAAGTGCTGGCAAGGATGTGGGGAAAAGGGTACACTTGTACATTGCTGGTGGAACTGCAAATTGGTGTGGCCAATATTGAAAGCAGTATGGAGATTCCTAGGAAAGCTGGGAATGGAACCACCATTTGACCCAGCTATCGCCCTTCTCGGTCTATTCCCTGAGGACCTTAAAAGAGCATACTATAGGGATACTGCCACATCAATGATCATAGCAGCACAATTCACAATAGCTAGACTTTGGAATCAACCTAGATGCCCTTCAATAGATGAATGGATTAAAAAACTGTGGCATCTATACACAATGGAGTATTATGCAGCACTAAAAAAATGGCAAAATCATGGATTTTGCAGGGAAATGGATGGCATTAGAGCAGATTATGCTAAGTGAAGCTAGCCAATCCTTAAAAATCAAATGCCAAATGCCTTCTTTGATATAAAGAGAGCAACTAAGATCAGAACAGGGAAGAAGAGCATGAGGAAGAGATTAACATTAAACAGAGACGAGTGGGGGGAGAGAAAGGGAGAGAGAAGGGAAACTATGGAAATGGAAGAAGACCCTCATTGTTACACAAAATTGCATATAAGAGTTTGTGAGGGGAAAGGTGAAAAAAAAAAAAAACAAGGGAGAGAATTAAACAACAGCAGATGGGGTAGAGAGGGAAGATGAGAGGGATGGGGAGGGGGGATAGTAGGGGATAGGAAAGGTAGCAGAATACAACAGTCATTAATATGGTATTATGTAAAAACGTGGATGAGTAACCGATGTGATTCTGCAATTTGTATTTGGGGTAAAAAATGGGAGTTCATAACCCACTTGAATCAAATGTATGGAACATGATATGTCATGAGCTTTATAATGTTTTGAACAACCAATTAAAAAAAGGATAATGGATAGGGTTAGAGCTAGGGTTAGGGCTAGGGTTATGTTTAGTGTTGGGGCTATATTTAGGGTTAGGGTTAGGGTTAGGGTTAAGGCTATGGTTAGGATTAGGGTATGTGTTAAGGTTTGAGCTAGTGTTAGTGCTAAGTATATTGTTAGGTTTAGGATTAGGTCTAGAATTAGGATTATGTTTATCCTTTGGGTTAAGGTAATGGACAGGTTTAGATGTCGGGTTAGGAGGGTTAGGGTTAGGTTTAGATTTAGGACTAGGGTTAGTGTTAACTTTAGAATAATTCTTAGGATTTGAGCTAGGGTTAGGACTATGGCAAGGTTTAGGTTTATGGTTAGGTCTAGGGTTAGGTTTACAGTTAGGTTTAGTGTAGGTTGAGGGATAGGGCTAAGGTTATCGTGACATTTATGGTTAGGGTCAGGGTAATTGAAGGGTTTAGAAGTAAGGTGAAGTCTAGTTTTAAGTTTAGGATTAGGGCTAGGGTTAGGGTTAGGGTAACGGTTAGGCTTATCATTTTCTTATGGTTAGGTTAAGGGTAAGGCTCATAGATGGAGTGTTAGGGCTAGGTTGAGGCTTCAGGTTAGAATCAGGGCTAGGAATAGGGTTAGTGTTAGGGTTACTGTTAGGGCTAGGTTTAGCATTAGGTTTAGTGTTATGATTAGGGCAATGTTTAGAGTTAGAGCTAGAGTTTGGGCTATGGTTACAGTTAGGATTAAGGCTAGGATTGGGGTTAGGGTTTGGCTAGGGTTAGGTTTAGGGTAACGACTAGGGTTTGAGCTAGTGTTAGTGATAGTGCTAGGTCGAGGATTAGGTTCAGCCTTAGGTCTAGGGACAGTATTATGGTAGGTTTAGGGTTAGAGTTAAGTTTAGGGTAGGGTTAACATTAGGGTTAGGATAAGGGTTAGGGTAATGGATATGGTTTGATGTAGGTTTACGTTTAGGTTTATGGTTAGATTTAGTTTTAAGATTAATGTGAAGGCTACGTTTAGATTTATGGTACCGGTTAGGTTTTGAGCTAGGGTTAGGGCCATAGCGAGTGTTACTTTTAGGGTTAGGTCTATTAGTTTTCTGGTTAGGGTTAGGGTTATGTTTAGCATTAAGGATAGGGTTATCAATACTCTTAGGTATAGGGTTAGATAAGGTGTAGGTTTTGAGCGAAGTTTAGGGCTAGGGTTAGGTTTAAGGTTAGGGCTCGGGTTAGGGTTTAGAGTTAGGTATATGTCTAAGTTTATATTGATGGTAGGGTTAGGCTTTGAGTAAAGTGTGAGACTAAGGCTAGGGTTAGTTTTAGGGTTAGGGTTAGGGTTAGGGCTAGGGTTAGGCTTGGGGTTACACTTAGGGCTAGATTAAGGCCTAGAATTCACTCTAGGGTTTGTGTTAGTTTAAGGCATAGAGTTAGAGCTACGGGTAATGTAAGAGCTTGGATTATGATTAGGGCTAGTTGTAGGGTTAGGGTTATGGCTATGTCTAGTGTTAGGATTAGGTCTTTGGTTAGGGTAAGGTTTAGAGATAGATTTAGTGTTAAAGGCAGTGTCAGTGTTCAGTTTAGAATTAGAGTTAAGGTTAAAGCCCAAATTGGGACTAGGTTTATGTCTAGGGGAGGGTTAGTCATTAAGTTAAGGGTTATTGTTAGGGCTATGGCTAGGTATTTGTGTAGGTCTAGAGCTAGAGTTAAGGCTAGATTTAGGATTAGCTTTAGGCCTAGAGCTAGTGATAGGGTCTGGTTTAGGTATAAGTTTACTGGTAGGGCTAGTGTTATGGTTTGGTCTAGCGTTAGAGTCATGTTTAGACCTAGGTTAGTGTTATGGTCAGAATAAGGTCAGGGTTATGGTTAAGGTTTGGGATAAAGTTCGAGCTAGAATGAGGGCTAGTGTTAGGACTATTAATATGGTGAGAGTTTTCATTATGCTGAGGATTAGGGATATAGGTCTAGTGTTACCATTAGTGTTAGGGTTTTTCTTAGGTTTAGGGATAGGTTTAAACCTAGTGTTAGGGTTAGGGGTAGGGTTAGGGCAACAGGTAAAGTACGAACCAAGGTTCCAATTAGGGTTAGCTTTAGAGTTAGGGTTAGGGGTAGTTCTAGTGTTAGTGTTCAATTTATGGTTAGGCTGATATTTATTTTTTTAATATATATTTTATTTTTTGGTTGCAGTTGGACACTATATCTTTATTTTTTCTGTTTTTTATTAGTTGTTCAAAACATTACAAAGTTCTTGACATATCATATTTCATACATTTGATTCAAGCAGATTATGAACTCCCATTTTTACCCTATATACATAATGCAGATTCACCTCGGTTACACATCCACTTTTTTACCAACTGCCATACTAGTGTATGTTGTATTCTGCTGCCTTTCCTAACCTCTACTATCCCCCCTCCCCTCCCCTTCCCTCCCCTCCCATCCCCTCCCTTCCCGTCTTCTCTGCCTACCCCATCTACTATAATTCATTTCTCTCTCCTGGTTTTTTCCCCTTTCCCCTCACTTCCTCTTATATGTAATTTTGTGTAACTATGAGGGTCTCCTTCCTTTACCATGCAATTTGCCTTCTCTCTCTCTCTTTCCATCCCCCCTTCTCATCCCTGTTTAGTGGTGATCTTCTCATGCTCTTCCTCTCTATTCTGTTCTTAGTTGCTCTACTTATAATAAAGAAGACATTTGGCATTTATTTTTTAGGTATTGGCTAGCTTCACTTAGCATAATCTGCTCTAGTGCCATCCATTTCCCTGCAAATTCCATGATTTTGTCATTTTTTATTGCAGAGTAATACTCCATTGTGTATAAATGCCACATTTTTTTTTATCCATTCATCTATTGAAGGGCATCTAGGTTGGTTCCACAGTCTAGCTATTGTGCATTGTGCTGCTATGAACATTGTTGTAGCAGTGTCTCTATAGCATGCTCTTTTAAGGTCTTTAGGGAATAGTCCAAGAAAGGGAATAGCTGGGTCAAATGGTGGTTCCATTCCCAGCCTTCCAAGGAATCTCCATACTGCTTTCCAAATTGGCTGCACCAATTTGCACTCCCACCAGCAATGTACAAGTGTACCCTTTTCCCCACATCCTCGCCAGCACTTGTTGTTGTTTGACTTCATAATGGCTGCCAATCTAACTGGAGTGAGATGGTATCTTAATGTGGTTTTGATTTGCATTTCTCTGACTGCTAGAGATGGTGAGCATTTTTTCATGTACTTGTTGATTATTTGTATGAACTCCTCTGAGAAGTGTCTGTTCAGGTCCTTGGCCCATTTGTTGATTGGGTTATTTGTTATCTTATTGTTTAATTTTTTGAGTTCTTTGTATACTCTGGATATTAGGGCTCTATCTGAAGTGTGAGGAGTAAAAATTTGTTCCCAGGATGTAGGCTCCCTATTTACTTCTCTTATTGTTTCTCTTGCTGAGAAAAAACTTTTTAGTTTAAGTAAGTCCCATTTGTTGATTCTTGTTATTAACTCTTGTGCTATGGGTGTCCTATTAAGAAATTTGGAGCCCGACCCCACAGTCTGTAGGTCGGAGCCAACTTTTTCTTCTATCAGATGCAGACTCTCTGATTTGATATCAAGCTCCTTGATCCATTTTGAGTTAACTTTTGTGCATGGCGAGAGAAAGGGATTCAGTTTCATTTTGTTGCATATGGATTTCCAGTTATCCCAGCACCATTTGTTGAAGATGCTATCCTTCCTCCATTGCATGCTTTTAGCCCCTTTATCAAATATAAGATAGTTGTAACTTTGTGGATTAGTCTCTGTGTCCTCTATTCTGTACCATTGGTCCACCCGCCTGTTTTGGTACCAGTACCATGCTGTTTTTGTTACTATTGCTCTGTAGTATTATTTGAAATCTGGTATCGCTATACCGCCTGATTCACACTTCCTGCTTAGAGTTGCTTTTGCTATTCTGGGTCTTTTATTTTTCCATATGAATTTCATGATTGCTTTATCTATTTCTACAAGAAATGTCATTGGGATTTTGATTGGCATTGCATTGAACCTATAGAGAACTTTTGGTAGTATCGCCATTTTGATGATGTTAGTTCTGCCTATCCATGAACAGGGGTATATTTTTCCATCTTCTAAGATCTTCTTATATTTCTCTCTTTAGGGTTTTGTAGTTTTCATTGTATAAGTCTTTCACCTCTTTTGTTAGGTTGATTCCCAAGTATTTTATTTTTTTGAGGATATTGTGAATGGAGTGTTTTTCCTCATTTCCATTTCAGAAGTATTATCGCTGATATACAGAAATGCCTTTGATTTATGTGTGTTAATTTTATATCCTTCCACTTTGCTGAATTCATTTATTAGTTCTAGTAGTTTTTTTTGTAGACCATTTTGGGTCTTCTAGGTATAGAATCATGTCACCTGCAAATAGTGATAATTTAAGTTCTTCTTTTCCTATTTTTTATGCCTTTAATTTCTTTCATCTGTCTAATTGCTCTGGCCAGTGTTTCGAGAACTATATTGAATAGAAGTGGTGATAGGGGGCATCCCTGTCTTGTTCTAGATTTTAGAGGGAATGCCTTCAATTTTTCTCCATTCAGAATGATGCTAGCCTGAGGCTTAGCATAGATAGCTTTTACAATGTTGAGGTAAGTTCCTGTTATCCCTAGTTTTTCTAGTGTTTTGAACATAAAGGGATGCTGTACTTTGTCGAATGCTTTTTCTGCGTCTATCGAGATGATCATATGGTTCTTCTCTTTGAGTCTATTGATGTGGTGAATAACATTTATTGATTTCCGTATATTGAACCATCCTTGCATTCCAGAGATGAATCCTACTTGATCATGGTGCACAATTTTTTGATGTGTTTTTGTATCCAATTCGCATTAATTTTATTGAGGATTTTTGCATCTAGGTTCATTAGAGATATTGGTCTGTAGTTTTCTGAGGTGTCTTTGTCTGGTTTCGGAATCAGGGTGATGTTGGCCTCATAGAATGAATTTGGAAGGGCTCCCTCTTTTTCTATTTCCTGAAATAACTTGAAAAGTATTGGTTTTAATTCTTCTTTAAAGGTTTTGTAAAACTCCGCTGTATACCCATCCAGTCCTGGGCTTTTCTTGCTTGGTAGTCCTTTGATTGCTTCTTCTATTTCATCCATTGAAATTGGTCAGTTCAAATTGTGTGTATCCTCCTGATTCAGTCTGGGCAAATCAGATTAAGGGTTAGGGTTAGGGTTAGGGCTATGGCTTGGTTTTGTTTTAGGGCTTGAACTAGATTAGGGCTAGTTTTAGGATTAGTGTTAGTGTTGGAGCTTGTGTTAATGTGAGGTTTAGGCTTAGGGTTAGGGTTGGACTTAGAGTTATGGTTAGTTCTATGGTTAGGGCTAGGGATACTGTTAGGGCTAAGGTTAGGGCAAGTGTTAGAGTTAGGGTAAGAAAGAGGGTTAGATCTAGGAATAGGGCTAGGGTGAGAGTCAGAGTTATTCTTAGTGCTAGTTGTAAGGTTAGGGCTAAATTAGGGCTAGGATCAGGTCAAGAATTAGTGTAAGAGATAAGACTAGAGTTAGAGTTAGGTTTAGATTGGGGGAAGGGATGGGATTATAGCAAGGTTCAGAACTAGGGCAAGAGATAAAATTAGGGATAGGGCTAGAGTTAGGGTTTGGGTTAGGATCAAGGCTAGGTTTAGGGCTAGGATGAGGGCTAGCATTTGTTTTAGGTTTATGGCAAGTATTAGGGCTAGGTCTAATATCAGGTCTAGGGTTATGGTCAGGAATAATTTTCAGGTAAGATTTATGGCTAGGTCTAATTTCAGAGTTAGGTTCAGGGTGAGGTTCAAGTTGAGAGCTAGGGGTATTATAATAGTCAAAATCAGGTTTTGGGTTTAGGTTAGGTTGAGGTTTAGGGTTATGGCTCAAATTAGCATTAGGTTTGAGTTAGGGTTAGAGTAATGGATAAGGTTAAGTTTAGGCTTCAGGTTAGGTTTAGGGCTCGGGTTAGGTTTAGGGGAATGGATAGGGTAAGGGTTAGGCCTAGGGTTAGCCTTAGGTTTATGGTTATCATTAGGGTAATGGATAGGGTTAGAGCTAGGCTTAGGGCTAGGGTTATGTTTAAGATTAGGGCTAGAGTTAGGGTTAGGGTTAGGGTTAAGGCTAGGGTTAGGTTTAGGGTATGGGTTAGGGTTTGAGCTAGGGTTATTGCTAAGGATATGGTTAGTTTTAGGATTAGGTCTAGGGTTAGGAATAGGGTTATCATTAGGGTTAAGGTAATGGACAGGTTTAGATATTGGGTTAGGGTTAGGGTTAGGTTTAGGTTTAGGAGTAGTGTTAATGTTAAGTTTAGAATAATTGTTAGAGTTTGAGCTAGGGTTAGGACTATGGCAAGGGTTAGGTTTATGGTTAGGTCTAGAGTTAGATTTACAGTTAGGGTTAGAGTAGGTTTAGGTTTAGGGCTAAGGTTACCATGATGTTAATGATTAGGGTTAGGGTAATTGGTGGGATTCGAGCTAAGGTTAAGTCTAGTTTTAAGTTTAGGATTAGGGCTAGGTTTAGGGTTAGGGTTAGGTTAGTCTTATCATTTTCTTAAGGTTAGGTTAAGGGTAATGGTCAGGGATTGAGTAAGTGTTAGGTCAAGGATAAGGCTTCAGGTTAGAATCAGGGCTAGAGATAGAGTTAAGGTTAGGGTTAGGGTTAGGGTTAGTGTTAGCTTTAGGTTTAGGCTTATGTTTAGGGTAATGGATAAAGTTAGAGCTAGAGTTTGGGCTATGGTTACTGTTAGGATTAGGGCTAGGAGTGGGGTTAGGGTTTGGGCTAGGGTTATGTTTAGGGTAAGGGCTAAGTTTTGAGCTAGTTTTAGTCCTAGGTTTAGGTCGCGGATTAGGTTCAGCCTTAGGTCTAGGGACAAGATTATGGTAGATTTAGGATTAGGGTTAAGGTTAGGGATAGGGTTACATTAGGGTTAGGATAAGGGTTAGGGTAATAGATACGGTTAGATGTAGGTTTAGGTTTAGGGTTAGATTTAGTTTTAGGGTTAATGTTAAGTCTATGGTTATGATTAGGTTTATGGTATGGATTAGGTTTTGAGCTAGGGTTAGGGCTATGGCGAGTGTTAATTTTAGGGTTAGGTCTATTGTTAATTTTCTGGTTAGGGTAAGGGTTACGTTTAGGGTTAAGGCTAGGGTTATCAATACAGTTAGTTGTAGAGTTAGGTGAGGTGTAGTTGTAGAGCTAGGTTTAGGGATAGGGTTAAGTTTAGGATTAGGGCTAGGGTTAGGGTTTAGAGTAAAGTATAGGTCTAAGTTTATATTTATGGTAAGGGTTAGGCTTTGAGTAAGGTTTAAGACTAAGGCTAGGGTTAGGTTTAGGGTTAGGGTTAGGGCTAGGGTTAGGGTTGGGTTTATGCTTAGGGCTAGATTTAGGCCTAGAATTCCCTCTACATATTGTGTTAGAACTATTAATATGGTGAGAGTTTTGATTAGGCTGAGGATTAGGGATAGGTCTAGGGTTACCATTAGTGTTAGGGTTTTGCTTAGGGTTAAGGATAGGGCTAGAGCTAATGTTAGGGGTAGGGGTAGGGTTAGGTTTAGGTTTAAAGCTAGGTTTAGGGCTCCAATTAGGGCTAGTTTTTGTGTTAGTGTTAGGGCTAGGGTTAGGGCAACAGGTAATATAAGAACCATGGTTACAATTAGGGTTAGCTTTAGGGTTAGGGTTAGGGGTAGTTCTAGTGTTAGTGTTAGATTTAAGGTTAGGGTGATATTTAGAGCTAGAGTTATTTTTAGGATAGAAGTCAGGGTCAGGGTTAGTTTTAGGGTTTGAGTTAGGACTCAAATTGGGGCAAGGTTTACTGTTAGGTTTCGGTTTAAGGTTAGTGTGGTATTTAGAGCTAGGGTGAGTGTTAGGATATGAGTCAGGGTCAGGGTTAGTTTTAAGGTTCTGGTTAGGACTCAGTTAGGGCTAGGATTAGTTCTGGTAGTATTTTAGGGTTTAAGTTAAGGTTTAGGTTTAGGTCTATTGCTCGGTTTTGTTTTAGTCCTAGGGTTAGGGCTATTTTTACAATTAGTATTAGGGTTAGGGCTAGTGTTAGTGTTAGGGTTAGGGTTACATTTATAGTTAGGTTTAGATCAAGGATTGGGCTAGGATTAAGGATAGGGCAAGGGTTAGAGCCATGGTTAGAGTTATGGTAAGAGATAGGGTTAACACTAGGAAAAGGGCTAGTGTGAGAGTTAAAGTTAGTGATAGGGCTATAATTAGAGTTAGGGTTTGGGATATGGTTAAATTAAGGCTAGAATTAGGGCTAGGGTTAGTGTTCAGCTTAGGCCTCATGATAGGGATAGGGTTAGGTTTAAGTTTAGGATAAAGAATGGCGCTATATCTAGGTTTAGATGTAGGATGAGTATTAGAGTTAGCATTAGGGTTACAGTTAAGGTTAGGGTTATAATTAAGGCTAGGTTTAGGGCTAGTATGAGGCTCGTGTTTGTTTTAGATTCAGGGCTAGGATTAGTGCTAGGGCTAATATCAGATCTAGGGTTATGGATAAAGATAGTTTTACGGTTAGGCTTATGGCTACATCTAGTGTAAGGGTTAGGTTTAGAGCTCAGGAAATTATTAGGATTAGTATTTTGCTTAGGTAAGGATTTATGTTTATTTCTCAAATTAGCAATAGGGTTAGGGTATATTTAGGGTTTGTTTTAAGGTTCAGGTTTGGTTTAGGGTAATTGATACAGTTAGCTTTAGTGATAGGGCTAGGTTTAGGCTTAGGGTTAGCATTAGAGTAAGAGTGATGGTTAGGGTAATTGATAGGTTTAAAGCTTAGGTTAGAACTAGAGTTATGGTTAGGAATATGTCTTGAGTTAGGGTTAGAGTTAGTGTTAGAACTAGGGTTAAGGTTAGGTTTAGGGTTATGTTTAGCATAAGGTAGGTTTTGAGCTAGGGTTAGGGCTAGGTATAGGGTTAGGACTAGGGATAGGATTACGGTAGGTTTAGAGTTAGGTTTAGAGTTAGGGCTAGGGTTATCATTAATAGGGTTAGGGTTAAGGTAACGGATAGGGTTAGGTTAGGTTTAGATTTTGCTTTAGAATTAGAAATAGTGATAGGGTTAGGATTAGAGCTATGGCTATGTTTAGGTTTATGGTTAGGTTTATGGTTTGATCTAGAGTTAGGGCTATGCTGAGTGTTAATTTTTGGGTTATGTCGATGGTTAGTTTTCCAGTTAGGGTTAGGGTTAACATTAGGTTTTGGGCCAGAATTATCAATAAGGTTATGTTTAGGGTTAGGGTAATGGGTAGGTTTAGAGCTAGGTTTAGGACTAGGTTAAGTTTAGGATTTGGGCTAGTGTTAGGGTGAGAGTTAGGGACAGGTCTAGGTTTATGTTTAGGGTAAGAGTTAGGCTTTGAGCTATCTTAGGACTAAGGCGAAGGCTAGGGTTAGGTATAGGGCTAATGTTAGGTTTAGAGTTATGCTTAGGGCTAGGTTTAGGCTAAAATTAGCTCTATGTTTAGTGTTAGGTTTAGACCTAGGGATAGGGCTATGGTAATGTAAGATTTAGGGTTATGATTAAGGCTAGTTTTAGTGTAAGCGTTATGGCTGGGTCTAGAATTAGGTTTAGGTTTTGGTTAGTTTCAGGTTTAGAGGTAGGTTTAATGTTAATGCCAGGTTCAGTGTTTGGGTTAGAGTTAAAGTTAGGGTTAAAGCCAGAATTAGGACTATGTTAAGGTCTAGTGTACAGTTAGTGTTAGGGTTAGGTAAAGGTTTTTGTTAGGGCTAGGATTTAGGATTATGTTTAGTTCTAGAGCTAACGTTCAGGCTAGATTTAGGATTAGGTTTAGGTCTAGAGCTAGTGGTAGGGTTAGGTTTAGGTATTAGGTTACAAGTAGCCCTATTGTTAGGGTTTGGTTTAGGGTTAGGGTCAGGTTTAGACCTAGGGTTTATGTTATGGTCAGAATAAGGATCAGGGTTAGGGTTAGGGTTTGGGAT
This sequence comes from Marmota flaviventris, assembly GCF_047511675.1. NCBI lineage: Eukaryota > Metazoa > Chordata > Mammalia > Rodentia > Sciuridae > Marmota > Marmota flaviventris. The sequence goes on from NW_027288265.1 coordinate 67,642, forward strand.
AGCATTAGAGCTAGAATGAGATCTAGTGTTAGGACTATTAATAGGGTTAGGATTTGGTTAGCCTAAGGATTAGGGATAAATCTAGGGTTACCATTAAGGTTAAGGTTTTGCTCTGGGTAAGGCATAGGGTTAGGGCTAGGGTTAGGTTTTTGGTTAGGGTTAAAGCTAGGTTTAGAGCTCAGATTCGGGCTAGTTTTGTGTGAGGTTTAAGGCTAGGGTTAGGGCAACAGCTAATATAAGAACTAGGGTTACAATTAGGGTTAGAGGTAGGGGTAGGTCAAGTGTTAGGGTTAGGTTTAATATTATGGTGATATTTATAGCTAGGGTTAGTGTTAGGATATCAGTCAGGTCAGGGTTAGTTTTAAGGTTATGATTAGGACTCAAATTAGGGCTAGGGTTAGATCTAGGTGTAGTGCTAGGGTTCGGTTTAAGTTAAGGTTATTGTTAGGCCTGTTGCTCAGTTTTGTTTTAGAGATATGGTTAGGGTTAGGGATAGTTTTATGATTAGCTTTAGGTTTAGGGCTAGGGTTATGGTTAAGTTTAGGATTAAGGCTAGATTTAAGGCTAGAATTAGGGCTTTGTTTTGTGTTAGGTTTGGGGCAAGAATTAGAGCTAGGACTAATTCGGGTCTAGGTTTATAGTTAGTGATATTTTTAGGGTTAGGTTTAAGGCTAGGTCAAATTAAAATGTTATGTTTAGGGAAAAGGGTCAGATTAAGAGCTGGAGTATTATTAGGGTCAGGGTCAGGCTTCGGGTTTGGGTTAGGTTAAGGTTTAGGGTTAAGACTCAAATTAGCATTAAGGTTAGAATTAGGGTTGGGGTAATGGATAGTGATAGGTTTATGGTTCAGGTTAGGTTTAAAGTAATGGATATGGTTAGGGTTTGTGATAGGTTTAGGGTTAGGCCTAGGGTTAGCATTAGGGTTATGGTTATTGTTAGGGTAATTTATAATGTTAGACCTAAGGTTAGGGCTAGGGTGATGGTTAAGATTAGGGCTAGAGTTAGGGTTATGGTCAGGGTTAGGGCGAGGGTTACACTTAGGATTAGGTTTAGGGTACAGTATGGGGTATGAGCTAGGATTTTTGCTATGGCTAAGGTTAATTTAGGGTTTGGTCTAATGTTATGCTCATGGTTAGTTTTACGGTTAGAGATAGAATTATCAATAGGGTTAGGATAATATGTTTAGATGTCAGGTTGAAGATAGGGTTAGGTATAGGTTAGCCTTAGGTTTAGTTTTAGGATTAGGGTTAGGGTTTGAGCTAGCTTAGATTTAGGACTAGAGTTAGGTTCACTGTTAGTTCTAGAGTTAGTTTTATGTTTAGGGTTAGGGTAGGTTTAGCTTTAGGTCTAGTATTATCATTGGGGTTAAGTTTAGAGTTAGGGTAATGGGTATGGTTCTAGGTACGGTTAGCCTAGGGTTAAGGTTAGGATTAGGGCTGGGGTTAGGTTTAGGGTTCGGCCTTGGGTTAGTGTTAGGTTTAGGTTAAGTGTAAGGGTTAGGGAATGAGCCAGGTTTATGGCTAAGGCAAGGGTTATGGTTACAGTCTGGGCTGGGTAGGGTTAGGGTTAGGTCTAGGGCTAGGGTTAGCATTAGTTTTAGGGTTATGGTTAGTGTAATGGATAGAGTTAGAGCTTGGGTTTGGGCTATGGTTACAGTTAGGATTAGGGCTAGAGTTAGGCTGAGGTTTAGGGTTTTGGCTAGGGTTATGTTTAGGGTACGTTTTAGGGTTTGAGCTAGGGTTAGGGCTAGGTTTAGTGTTAGAGTTATGCTTAGGGTTAGGTTTAGGGCTGCAATTAGGGCTAGGTTTTGTGTGAGGCTTAGGGCTAGTGTTAGGTATATGGGTAATGTAAGAGCTAGAGTTATGGTTATGGATAGATTTAGAGTTTGTCTAGTGTTAGGGTTAGTTTTTGGGTTAGGATAAGATTTAGAGCTAGGGGTTTTGTTAGGGTAAGTGTCAGGGTTTAGATTAGGATTAGGTTTAGGGTTAGGTCCAGAATGAGGACTAGGGTTAGGTCTAGGGGTAGAGTTAGTATTTGGTTTAGGTTAGGGTTATTGTTAGGGCTAAGGCTAGGGTTATGACTATATTTAGGATTAGGTTTAGGTCTAGGGCTAGTGTTAGTGTTAAGTTTATTGTTAGGGTTACTGGTAGGATTAGTGTTAGATTTCTGATGAGGTTTAGGGTCAGGTTTAAACCTAGGTTTAGTGTTAGGGTCAGCGTTTGAGTTAGGGTTTGGGTTAAGTTTAGAGCTAGAATGAGGGCTAGCGTTAGCACTATTAATAGAGTTAGGGTTTGGGAAAGGCATAGAATTAGGGTTACGACTAGGGTAGCAATAGGGTGAGGGTTTGACTAAGTGTAAGAAATAGGGTTAGACCTAGGATTAGGACTATGGATAGGGTTAGGGTTGGGGCCAGGGTTAGGCCTTGGATTAGGGCTAGGTTTTGTTTTAGGTTTAGTGCTATGGCTAATTTAAGAACTGACATTACGATTGGGGCTTGTTTTAGGGTTAGGTTTAGGGCGAGGTCTAGTGTTAGGATAAAGTTTAGGGATAGCGTGATGTGTAGAGCTAGGGTTAGAGTTAAGGTCAGAATCAGGTTAAGGTTAGGGTTAGGACTCGAATTAGGGCTAGGTTTAGGGCTAGGTTTAGTTTTAGGGTTTAGTTTAGGTTAAGGGTTAGGGTCAGTGCTATGGCTCAGTTTTGTTTGAGGGCTAGGACTAGCATTAGGGCTAGTTTTCAAATTAGCATTAGGGTTAGTGGTAATGTTAGGGTGTAGTTTAGGCTTAGGGTTAGATTTAGAGTTAGAGTTAGATCTAGGTTTAGGGCTACAGTGAAGGTTAGGGCTAGGGCTAGGGTTTGAGTTATCATAAGTGATAGGGTTAGAAATAGGGATAGGGCTAGGGTGAGAGTTAGAGTTAGTCTTAGTGTTAGGGTTAGATTTAGGGTTAGAATTAGAGCTTAATTAGGGCTAGGATTAGACGTAGGGTTAGTATTAAGGCTGAGCCTAGGTTTATGTTTAGGTTGTGGTTATGGTTATGGTTAGATATGATATTATAACTATCTTTAGAACTAGGGCGAGGATTAAAATTAGGGTTAGGTCTATGGTTAGGGTTAGGTTTAGAATTAAGGCTAAGATTAGGGCTAGGATTAGGGCTAGAGTTTTTTTTTAGGGTTAGTGCTTCATTAGGGCTAGGGCTAATTTCAGGTCTAGGGTTATGGTTAGAGATAGTTTTAGGGTAAGATTATTAAGGTTAAGATTAGGTTTATGGATATGGTTAGGTTTAGGGTTCAGGTTAGGTTTAGGGTAATGTATAGGTTTAGGGTTAGGAATAAGTTTAGGGTTATCCTAGGGTTAGCATTAGGGTTAGGATGAAGATTAGGTTAATGGATAGGGTTACAACTGGGGTTAGGGCTAGGTTTATGGTTAGGATTAAGGCTAGGGTTAGGTTTTGGGTTATGGCAAGAGTTAGGGTTAGGATTAGGTTTACAGTAAGGGTTAGGGCTAGAATTAGGGGTTTGATTAGCGTGAAAAGGAGTGTTAGCACTTCGATTAGGTATATGTTTTGGGTTACGTTAGGGCTAGGTTTAGGGCTATAGCTAATGTAAGAACTAGGATTACGATTAGAACTAGTTTTAGGGTTAGGGTTAGTGCTAGGTGTAGGGTTAGGTTTAGGTTTAGGTTTTGAGTGATGTTTAGAGCTAGGGTTAGTGTAAGGATCAGATTCAGAGTCAGGGTTTGTTTTAGAGTTAGGGATAGGACTCGAATTAGAGCTAGGTTTAGGGCTAGATGTAGGCTTAGGTTTGGGTTCATGTTAAAGGTTAAGGCTAGAGCTATGACTCGGTTGCTTTGTAGGGCTAGGTTATGGCCAGTTTTAGGATTAGCATTAGTGTTCTGGCTTGTGTTAGTGAGAGGTTTAGCTTAGGGTTAGGTTATATTTAGAGTTAGGGTTGCATGTAGGATTAGGGCCAGAGCTAGGGTTAGGGCTAATGTAAAGGCAAGTGATAGGATTATGGTAATGGATAGTCTTAGAGATAAAAATAGGACTAGGGCGAGAGTTAGAGTTAGTCTTATGGCTAGGGTTAGGTTAGGTTTAGGGCTAAATTAGGGCTAGGATTAGGTCTAGCGTTTTTGTTAGAGTTAGGCCTAGTTTTAGGCTTAGGTTTAGGTTTAGGGATAGAGTTACGTTTAGGGGAAGGGATGGGGTTAGAGCTAGTTTTAGGGCTAGGTTGAAGGTTAGAATTTCAGTTATGGATAGGGTTATGATTTGGTTTAGTAATAAGGCTAGGTTTAGGGTTAGGATGAGGGCTAGGGTTTGTTTTAGGGTTATGGCAAGAATTAGGGCTAGGGCTAGTGTCAGGTCTAAGCTTACGTTAGGGATAGAATGAGGGTTAGATTTATGGCTAGGTCTAGTGTAAGGGTTAGGTTTAGGATAAGGGTCAGGTTTAGAGCTAGGAGTGTTATTAGGGTTAGAATTTGGTTTCGGGTTTGGTTTCGGTTAGGGGTTAGGTTTAGAGCTTGAATTAGCATTAGGGTTTAGTTAGGTAATGATAGGTTTGGGTTAAGGGTTCATATTAGGTGTAGGGTGATTGATAAGGTTAGAGTTAGCAAAAGGGTTAGGGTTAGGCCTAGGGTTAGCCTTAGGGTTATAATTGTGCTTAGAATAATGGATAGGGTTAGGGCTAGGGTTATGATTTGTATTAGGGCTAGAGTTAGGATTAGGCCAAGGGTTAGGTTTAGGTTCAAGTTTAGGATATGGTTTAGAGTTTGAGCTAGGGTTAGTGCTAGGGTAAGGGTTAGGTTTAGGGTTAGGTCTAGGTTATAGATACAGTTAGGGTCAAGGTTAGTGTTAAGGTTAGTGCTAGGGTTATCATTAATTTTAGAGTATTGGATAGGGTTTGATTTCGTGTTAGGGTTAGGGTTAGGTTTTGGCTTAAGATCAGGATTAGGGATAGGTTTAGGGTTAGGTTTAGGGTAATGGTTAGGGTTTGAGCAAGGGTTAGTTCTATGGCAAGAGTTAGGTTTACGGTTGTGTCTAGGGTTAGGGTTAGGGTAGATTTAGGGTAAGAGCTAGGGTTATCATCAGGGTTAGGGTTATGGATAGGGCAATGGGTAGGGTAGAGCTGGGGTTAGGGCTAGGGTTATCATCAGGTTTAGGGTTAGGGTTAGGACAATGGGTAGGTTTAGAGCTAGGGTTAGGGCTAGGGTTATCGTTAATGTTAGGAGTAGAGTTATGGTAATATGTAGGCTTAGAGCTAGGGTAGGGATAGGGTTAAGGTTAGGATTAGGGCTAGGGTTATGGTTAGGTTTAGGTTTAGGCCATGGGTTAGTCTTAGGGTTAGGTTAAGTTTAAGGGTTAGGGATTCAGCTAGTGTTTGGACTAGGATGAGTATTAGGGTTAACTAGCCCTAAACATAATGTCATTTCTTACATTAGCCATAGCCCTATACCTAACACAAAACCTAGCTCTAATTCAAGGCCTAACCCTATCTTTAACCATAACCCTAACCCTGGCCCTAACCTTAACCCTATCACTAGTTCTAATCCTAGCTCTAACCCTATTTCTTACACTTAGTCAAACCCTCACCCTATTGCTACCCTAGTCCTAACCCTAATTCTATGCCTACCCCAAACCCTAACTCTACTACTAGTCCTAAACCTAGCCCTCATTCTAGCTCTAAACTTAACACAAACCCTAAACCTACCTCTGACCCTTATTCTGACCCTAACTATAAACTTAGGTTTAAACCTGAACCTAACCCTTATCCGAAACCTAACACTAGCCCTACCAGTAACACTAACACTAAACCTAACACTAACAATAGCCCTAGACCTAAACCTAATTCTAAATATAGCCATAACACTAGCCTTAGCCCTAACAATAACTCTTAACCTAAACCAAACACTAACTCTACCCCTAGACCTACCCTAGTCCTCATTCTGGACCTAACACTAAAACTAATCCTAACCTGAACACTGACACTTACCCTAACAAAAATCCTAACTCTAAACATTATCCTAACCCAAAAACTAACACTAACACTAGACAAACTCTAAATCTAGCCATAACCATAACTCTAGCTCTTACATTTCCCATATACCTAAAACTAGCCCTAAACCTCACACAAAATCTAGCCCTAATTACTGCCCTAAACCGAACCCTAAGCATAACCCTAACACAAACCTAGCCCTAACCGTACCCCTAAACCTCGTTCTAGCCCTAACCTAGCCCAAACCCTAAACCTCACCCTTACTCTAGCCCTAACGCTAACTGTAACCATAGCCCCAAACCCTAGCTCTAACTCTATCCATTACACTTACTGTAACCCTAAAACTAATGCTAACCCTAGCCCTAAACGTAATCCTAACCCTAACCTAGCCCTGACTGTAACCCTAACCTTTGCCCTAGCCCTAAAGCTAGCTCAATTAACCATAATCCGAGACCTGATATTAGCCCTAGCACTAATCCTAGCCCTGAATCTATTACAACCTCTAGCCCTCATCCTAGCCCTAAACCTGGCCTTAATTATAACCCTAACCCCAGCCCTAGCCCTAACCCTAACTCTATCCTGCACCTTACATCTAAACCTAGCTATAACGCCATTCTTTATCCTAAACTTAAACCTAACCCTATCCCTATCACTAAGCCTAAGCTGTATACTAACCCTAGTCCTAATCCTAGCCCTATTTCAACCCTATCCCAAACCCTAACTCTAATTTTAGCCCTATCACTAACTCTAACTCTCACACTAGCCCTATTCCTAGTTCTAAACCTATCCCTTACCATAACTCTAACCCTGGCCCTAACCCTTGTCCTATCCTTTATCCTACCTTAATCCTAGATCTAACATAATTATAAATGTAACCCTAACTCTAAGTCTAAGCCTAAAACTAACACTAGTCCTAACCTTAACACTAATTGTAAAACTAGCCCTAACTCTAATCCTAGGACTAAAACAAAACCAAGCAATAGACCTAACACTAAACCTTAACTTAAACCAAACCCTAAACTTCTTCAAAAACTAATCCTAGCCCTAATCGAGTCCTAACCCTAACCTTAAAACTTACCCTGACCCTGACTCATATCCTAACACTCACCTTAGCTCTAAACATGACGCTAACCTTAAACTGAAACCTAACAGTAAACCTAGCCCTAATTTGAGTCCTAACTCAAACCCTAAAACTAACTCTGATCCTGACTCTTAACCTAGAAATAACTCTAGCTCTAAATATTACCCTAACCTTAAATCTAACAAACACTAGAATTACCCCTAACCCTAACCCCAAGCTAACACTTATTGTAACCCTGGTTCTTACATTACCTGTTGCCCTAATCCTAGCCCCAATAATTAACACAAAAATGAGCCCTAATCAGAGCCCTATACCTAGCTTTAACTCTAACCCTAACCCTACCCTAACCCTACCCCTAACACTTGCTCTAACCCTATCCCTAACCCTAAGCAAAATCGTAACCCTAAATGTAACCCTTGACCGAAACCTAATCCTAAATCTAGACTTAACTCTAGCTCTAGACCTAAACAAAAACCTAGCCTTAGCCCTAACAATAACCCTTACTTAACATAACACAAAGACTAAACCTACCCCTAGACATACACCTAGTCCCAATTCTGGCTTTAACCTTAACTCTAACTCTAAACTAAACACTGACACTGCCTTTAACACTAAATCTATCTCTAAACCTTACCCTAACCAAAAACCTAAACCTAACACTAGACATAGCCATACCCTAACCCTACAACTAGCCCTAATCATAATATTAGCTCTTACATTAACAATAGCCCTAACTCTATGCCTTAACCTAACACAAAACCTAGAGCAAATTCTAGGCCTCAATCTAGCCCTATAGTAACCCCAACCCTAATCCTATCCCTAACCCCAACCCTAAACCTAAACCTAGCCTTAGTCTTAAACCTTAGTCAAAGCCTAACCCTTACCATAAATATAAACTTAGACCTATATCTTACTCTAAACCCTAACCCTAGCCTTAACCCTAACCATAATCCCAATCCTAACCCGAAAACTAACAATAGACCAAACCCTAAACCTAACACTCACCATAGCCCTAACCCTAGCTCAAAACCTAACCCATACCATAAACCTAAACATAACTGTATCCTTAACATTAACCCTAAAACTAAATCTAACCCTAAACCTAAACCTAAGCCTACATCTAACCATATCCATTACCCTAACCCTTATCCTAACCCTAATGATAACCCTAGCTCTAACCTTAACCCTAACCCTAAACCTACCATGATTCTGTCCCTAGACCTAAGGCAGAACCCAATCCTCGACCTAGCCCTATCACTAACACTAGCTGAAACCCTAGCCCTTACCCTAAACATAAACGTAGCCCCAAACCTAACCACTATCCTATCCCTAATCCTAACCATAACCATAGCCCAAACTCTAGCTCTAACTCTATACATTACCCTTACCAAAACCCTAAACCTAATGCTAAACCTAGCCCTAATCCTAAGCCTAACTCTATCCATAACCCTGATTCTAACCTGAAGCCTAACACTTACTAACCCAGCCCTAATTCTTGCTCAATCCCTGACCGTTACCCTTAACCTAACCTTAAGAAAATGATAAGCCTAACCCTAACCCTAACACTAGCCCTAATCCTAAACTTAAAACTAAACTTCACCTTAGCTCTAACCCCACCCATTATCCTAACCCTAACCATAAACATCATGATAACCCATTCCCTAACCCTAAACCTACTCTAACCCTAACTGTAAACCTAAACCTAGACTGAACCACAAACCTAACTTGCCACAGACCTAACCCTAGCTCAAACTCTAACAATTATGCTAAACTCAACACTAACCCTAGTCTTAAACCTAACCCTAACCCTAACCCAACATCTAAACCTGTCCATACCCTTAACCCTAATGGTAAACCTAATCGTAATCCTAGACCTAATCCTGAACCTAACTCTATCCTTAGCACTAAACCTAACTCAAACCGTAACCCTTACCCTAAACCTAACCTAGCTTTAACCCTAACCCTAACTCTAACTCTAGCCCTAATCCTAAACATAACCCTAGCTCTAACCCTAGCTCTAACCCTTTCCATTACCCTAATGATAACAATAAACCTAATGCTAACCCTAGGCCTTAACCTAACCCTATCCATTTCCCTAAATCTAACCTGAGCCCTAAACCAAACTTGAAACCTAAACCTAACCTTATCCATTACCCTAGCCCTAACTCAAATCTAATGCTAATTTGAGTCATAACCCTAAAGCTCAACATAAACCAAACCCCAAATCTGACTCTAACTATTATAATACCCCTAGCTCTCAACTTGAACCTCACCCTAAATCTTACTCTGAAACTAGACCTAGCCATAAATCTTACCCGAAAACTATCCCTAACCTTAACCCTAGACCTGATATTAGCCCTAGCCCTAATTCTTGCCATAACCCTAACACAAATGCTAGCCCTCATCCTAGCCCTAAACCTAGCCTTGATTGTAACCTGAACCAGAACTCTACCCCTATCCCTAATTTTATCCCTAACCCTAGTTCTGAACCTTGCGATAATCCCATACCTTCCCCCAAATCTAACCCTAACTCTAACTCTAGAATTAACCATTAAACTAATCCTAGACCTGATCCTAGCCCTAATTTAGCCCTAATTCTACCACTACCACTAAGACTAACTCTAACTCTTGCCCTAGCCCTATTCCTAGATCTAACCCTATCCCTTACCATAACCCTAACACTTGCGCTAACCTTAGCCCTAACACTAGCCCTAGCCCTAACTCTTGAACTAACCATAACTCTAATTCCAAACCTAACCTTAAGCTGAAACCTCACACTAACACTAGCTCTAACAGTAACTCTAATCTTAAAACTAGCCTTCATCTAGTTCAAGCCCTAAAACAAAACTGAGCCATAGCCCTAACCCTAACACTTAATCTAAACCAAAACCTAACCCTACACCTAGCCCTAAACTTAGCCCTAATTCCAGTCCTAACCTAACCCTAAAACTAACCTTGAGCTTGACTCTAACCTTAAACTAACCCTAGCTCTAACATTGCCCTAAGTGTATACGTAAACCTAAAACTAGTACTAGCCCTAACTGTAACCCTAAAAGTAGCCCTAATCATAACTCCATTTCTTACATTAGCCATAGCCTTAACCTAATGCAAAATCTATCCCTAAACTGAGCACTGCACCTCGTTTTAACCCTAACCCTAACCTTAGCCCTAACCATTACCCTAAATCTAACCCTAACCCTAAATCTGGCCCTAACCCTAAACCTAACCCTAGACTTAATCCTAACCATAATCCTAGCCCTAACTCTAGCTCGAATCCTATCCATTTCCCTAAACTTAACCCTAACCCTATTGATAACCCTAGCCTTACATTTAACCCTAATCCTAAATCTAGACCTGACACTAACCCTAACCCTCAACTTAGCCCTAACCATAGCACAAACCCTAACACTTACCCTAAACCTAACCCTAAAACTAACTCTAGACCTAAAACTAACCCTAGCCCTAATCCTAACCATAATCCTAGACCTAAACCTATCCATTACCCTAAACATAATCCTAACCCAAACATAGCTCTAAACATAGCTCTAACCCCACACATTACCCTAACCCTAAGTATAAACATCATGATAACACTAGCCATAACCCTAAACCTACTCTAACCCTAACTGTAAACTTAACCCTAGACCTAACTGTAAACCTAACTTTTGCCATAGTCCTAATCCTAGCACAAACCCTAACAGTTAACGCTAAACCTAACACTAACCCTAGTCCTAAACCTAAATCTAACCCTATCCATTTAGGCCTAACCCCAAACCTTTCGCTAATATTAACATAATCCTTACGTAAACCTAAAATGAACACTAAACCTAACCCTATCAATTACTCTAACCCTAACTCTAAACCTAACCCTAATGCTAATTTGAGCCCTAAAAATAAACCAAAACCTAACCCAAAGTCTGAGCAACACCCTGTCTCTAATAACACACCTAGCTCTAAACCTGACCCTTACCCTAAACATAATCTTTAAACTTGACCTAGCCATAAAACTAACCCTAACAGTATCCCTAAATGTATCCCTAGACCTGACATTAGCACTCTACCTTATTCTTCCCTTAAACCTAACACAAACCCGAGCCCTCATCCTAATTGTAAACCTAGCCTTAATGCTAACCCCAACACTAACCCTAGCCCAAACCTTAATTACAACCTTCGCCCTAGTTCTGAACCTAGGTGTAACCACATCATTTCCCCTATCCCTATCCCTAACCCTAACCCTAACACTACCACTAACACTAACCCTAGCCCTAACCCTAGGCCTAATCCTAACACTAACCATAGCTCAAATCCTAGCCCTAATTTATTGCTAACTGTAACCCTAACTCTAACCCTAGCCCTAAGACTAACACTAACTCGAGCCCTAGACCTATTTCTAGTACCAAACTTATCTATTGCCTAACACTAACACTATCCCTAAACTTCTTCCTAACCCGAGCCATAGTCCTAAACCTAGAACTAACCCTAACTCTAAATCTAACCCTAATTCTAAACCTAAACCTCACCCTAACACTAGCCCTAACTCTAATTCTAATTTGAAAACTAGCCCTAAACTTAGCCATAGCCCACAAACAAAACTGAGCTATAACCCTAATACTAACCCTTAACCTAAAACAAATCTTAATGTTACACCTAGTCCTAAAGCTATCCCTACAACTAAACTGACCATGACTCTGACCCTAAAACTAACCTTACTCTGAACATCACTCCAACCCTAAACATAACCCAAACACTAGCCCTAGCCCTAATCCTAACCCTAAAACTATCCCTAACCATAAAGCTAATTCTTACATTAGCCATAGCCCTAAACTTAACACAAAACCTAGCCCTAATCTAAGCCTCAACCCTAGCTTTAACCCGAACCCTAACCCTAACCCTAACCCTAACACTAATCCAAACCATAGCTCTAAACCTATTCCTTACCCTAAGCCAAACTCTCACCCTAATGCAACCCTAGTTTTAACCCTAACCTTAGCTTACCCCAAACACTAACTATATTACTAGTCCTAATCCTAGCCCTCATTCTATCTCTAACCTATCCGGAAGCCTAATCCTAACCCTTACCCTTATTCTGACCCTATCACTAACCCTAGTTCAAAGCCTGACCTAAACACTAAACCGAACCCTAACTATAGCCCTACCAGTAAACCTATACCTAAACCTAACCATAACACTAGTACTAGACCCAAACTTAATCCTAAATATAGTCATAACTCTAGCCCTAGTCCTAAACAAAAACCTAGCCCTAGGCCTAAAATAACCATTAACCTAATGTGAAGACTAACCCTAGATCTAGACCTAAACCTAGATCTAATTCTAGCCCTAACAATAAACCCAATGCTAACCCGAACACCGATGCTTACCCTAACACAAACCCAATCTCTAATTCTTATCCTTTCTCAAAACTTAAACCTAACACTAGACATATATATAACCCTAACACCAAAAACTAGCCATAACCATAACCCTAGCTCTTACATTACCAATAGCCCTAACACTAGCCATAAACCTCACACAAAACCTAGCCATAATACAAGCCCTAAACCTAGAACTAAGCATAACCTTAACCTTAACCCTAGCACAAACAATAAACCTAATGCTTGCCCTAGCCCTAACCCTAGCTCAAACTCTAACCCTTACTCTAAACAAAACCCTACCTCTAATCCTAACCCTAACCCTATCCCTAATCCTAAGTGTAATCATAGCCCAAATCCTAGCTCTAACTTTATCCATTACCTTAAACATAACCCGAACCCTAATGCTAACCCTAGCCCAAACCCTAACCCTAACCCTAACCGTAGCCCTAATTGTAGCCCTGATTCTAACCCTAACCCTTGCCCTAGCCCTAAACCTAGCTCAAACCCTAACACTTACCATAAACCTAACCCTAACACTAACCCTAGGAGTAACCCAAATCCTAGCCCTAAACCTAACTTTTACCAAAGCCCTAAAATTAGCACTAAACTT
>NW_027288266.1:0-80228 GCF_047511675.1 Marmota flaviventris
AAATTAGCATTAGGATTAGGGCTAGTGTTAGGGTGAGGTTTAGGTTTTAGGTTAGGGTTAGATTTAGAGTGAGGGTTAGATCTTCGTTTAGTGCTAGGGCTAATTTTTGGGCTAGGGTTAGGGCTAGGCTTTGGGTCATGGTAAGGGATAATGTTAGAACTAAGGCTAGGCCTAGGGCAAGAATTAGAGTTAGTCTTAGGGCTAGGGATATGATTAGATTTAGGTTTAGGGATAAATTAGGTCTAGGATTAGAGCTAGGTTTAGTATTAGGGCTAGGCCTTGGTTTAGGGCTAGGGTTAGAATTCGGGTTAGGGTATGGTATAATATTATAGGTAGGTTAAGTGCTAGGGTGAGGGTTCACTTAGAGTTAGACCTAGTGATAGGGTTAGGGTTCGGATTAAGGCTAGGTATAGGGCCAGGATTAGGGCTTTTTTTTAGCATAAGGGTAATATTAGGGCTAGGGGTAATGTTAAGTCTAGGGTTATGGTTAGGGATAGTTTCAGGGTTAGATTTAGGGTTTGTTTAGGTTAAGGTTTAGGGTTAGGCTCAAATTAGGTTAGATTATGTTTAGGGTTATGATAATGGATATGGTTAGATTTAGGGTTCATGTTAGGTTTATGGTAATGAATACGGTTAGGGTTATGGATAGAGTTAGGGTTATCCTAGGATTAATGTTAGGGTTAGGGTTAAGGTAATAGGATTAGAGCTAGAGTTAGGGCTAGGGTTATGGTTTGGATTAAGGCTAGGGTTAGGATTAGGTTTAGAATGAAGTTAGGGTTAAAGCTAGTGTTAGGGTTAGGGTTAGGGCTAGGTTTTAGATTAGGTTAGGGTTAGGGTAGGGCTATGGTTAATATAAGAACTAGGGTTACGTTTAGGGCTAGTTTTAGGGTTAGGGTTAGGGCTAGGTCTAGTGTTAGGGTTAGGTTATGATTAGAGTGATGATTTGAAATAGGGTTAGTGTTAGGGTCAGAGTCAAGGTCAGTGTTAGTTTTAGGGTTAGGGATAACACTATAAATAAGGCTAGAGTTATGGGTAGGTGTAAGGTTAGGTTTTGTGTTAGGGTTAGGGCAAGAATTAGGGCTAGGTCTAATGTCAGGTCTGAGGTTACAGTTAGGTTATTGTTAGGGTTAGGGCTAGGGCTCAGTTTTGTTTTAGAGCTACAGGTAGGTTCAGACTAATTTTAGGATTAGTGATAGTGTTAGAGCTAGTGGTAGGGTGAGGTTCAGGCTTAAGGTTAGGGTTATATTTAGAGTTATGGTTAGATTTAGGGTTAGGACTTGGGCTAGGTATAGGGGTTAGGTTAGGGCTAGTGTTAGGGTTATGGTAACAGATAAAGTTAGTACTAGAAATAGGTTCTAGGGCAAGAGTTAGAGTCAGTCTAAGGGGTTGGGTTAGAGTTAGGGTTACGATTAGCCCTCAATTAGGGCTAGGATTAGAGCTAGGGTTAGTGTTAGGGTTAGGGTTAGCATTAGTGTTAGTTTTGGATTAGAGTTAGGGTTAGTGTTGGGGAAGGGATGTGGTTATACCTAGGTTCAGAACTAGGGCGAGGGTTGAAATTAGGGATTGGGCTAGGGTTAGGGTTCAGGTTAGGATTAAGGCTAGGTTTAGGGGCTCCGATGAGGGTTTGGGTTTGTGTTACGTTTAGGGTGAGAATTAGGTCTATGGCTAATGTCAGTTTGGGTTAATCTTAGGGTCAATGTTAAGGTTAGGTTTATGGCTAGGTCTATTGTAAGGGTTAGGTTTCGGGAAAGGGTCCGGTTTAAAGCTAGGTGTATTGTTAGCGTAAGTGTCTTGTTTCGGGTTTGGTTTAGGTTATGGTTTAGGTTTAGGGCTTGATTTAGCATTAGGGTTAGGGATTGGGTTAGAGTAATTAATAGGTTAGTTTTAGTGTTCAGGTTAGTTTTAGGAAATGGATAGATTTAGTGTTAGAGATAGGTTTAGAGTTAGGCCTAAGGTTAGCATTTGGATTTTATTGTTGGTTGTTCAAAACATTACATAGTTCTTGACATATATTTCACACGTTTTATTCAGGTGCATTATGAACTCCCATTTTTACCCCTTATACAGATTGCAGAATCACATCGGTTACACATCCACTGTTTTACATTTTGCCCTACTAGTGTCTATAGTATTCTGCTGCAATAGACACTAGAGAGAAGATGGGAGGGTAGGGGAGGGGAGGGGGGATAGTAGAGGATAGGAAAGGCAGCAGAATAGGGTTAGCATTCGGATTAGGCTT
The DNA here is from genome assembly GCF_047511675.1 of Marmota flaviventris. Classification (NCBI taxonomy): domain Eukaryota; kingdom Metazoa; phylum Chordata; class Mammalia; order Rodentia; family Sciuridae; genus Marmota; species Marmota flaviventris. The sequence goes on from NW_027288266.1 coordinate 2,240, forward strand.
ATGCTTAGTGCAATGGACAGGTTTAGGGCTAGGGTTATGGTTAGGATTAGGGCTAGGGTTAGGGTTAGAGTTAAGCCTAGGGTTAGGGTTAGGGTTAGGTTTAGGGTAAGTGTTAGGGTTTGAGCTATGGTTAGGACTAGGGCAAATGGTTAGATTTAGTGTGACATCTAGGTTTAGGGTTAGGATTAATTTTTGAGATAGGTTTAGCTTTAGGGTTAGGGTTATGTTTAGCATAATGGATAGAGTTAGAACTAGGGTTTGGCCTTGGTTATAGTTAGGATTAGGACTAGGCTTAGAGTTAGGTCTAGATTTATATTTGGGCATGGTTAGTGTTTGAGCTAGGGTTAGGGTTAAGGCAACGGTTAGGGTTAGGATTAGGTCTAGTGTTAGGTTTAGGGTTACACTTAGAGCTAGGCTTGTGTGAGGTTTGGGGCTAACATTAGGGCTATATGTAATATAAGACCTAGAGTTAGGGTTATGGCTAGTTCTATTGTTAGGGTTATGGATAGATTTTGGGTTAGCATATTTTTTAGAGCTAGGATTTGTTTTACAGAAAGGGACACTTTTTGGGTTAGGGTTATGGTCAGAATGAGGACTAGGTTTAAGTCTAGAAGTATAGGTAGTCTTTGGGTTAGGTTAAGGGTTATTGTGAGGGCTAAGGCTAGTTTTTTGTTTAGGTCTAGAGCTAGAATTATGTCTAGATTTAGGATTAGTTTTTGCCTACATCGAGTGTTAGGGTTAGTTTTAGGTATAGGGTTACCCATAGGGCTAGTGTTAGGGTTCAGTTTAGGGTTAGGGTCAGGTTTAATCCTAGGGTTAGAGTTAGGGTCAGATTAAGTGTCAGGATTAGGGTTAGGATTTGGGTTAATGTTAGAGTTAGAATTAGGGCTAGGGTTAGTACTAGTAATAGTGTTATGGCTTGGGGTAGGCTAAGGATTTGGGTTAGGAGTAGGGTAGCATTAGGGTGAAGGTTTCCCTTAGGGTAAGGAATAGGTTTAGAGCTAGCTTTAGGTCTAGGTCTAGGTTTTGTTTAGGGTTAGGTTTAAAGCTAGGTTTGTGTCTCAGATTAGAGCTTGCTTTTCTGTTAGCACAGGGCTATGGCTAATGTAAGAACTGGTGTTACGATTAGAGCTAGTTTTAGGGTTAGAGGTAGGGCTAGGTCTAGTGTTCGGGTTAAGTTTAGTGTTAGTGTGATGTTTAGAGCTAGGGTTATTTTTAGGGTCTGAGTCAGGGTCAGAGTAAGTTCTAGAGTTAGGTTTAGGACTCAAGTTACGGCTGTGGTTAAGGCTAGATATAATCTTAGGGTTTTAGTTTAGGTTAAGAATTAGCATTAAGCCTATGACACGGTTTTGTTTGAGTGCTAGGTCTAGGGTTAGGGCTAGTTTTCCAATTAGCATTAGGGTTAGGGCTAGTGTTAGGGTGAGGTTTAGACTAAGCATTAGGATATGATTGAGGTTAGAGTTAGGTCTAGGTTTAGGGCTAGGGCAAAAGTAGGAATGGGGTTGGGTTAGGTTTAGGTTTATGGTTTGTGTTATGGTGAGGGATAGATTTAGAACTAGGGTTAATGCTAAGGTGAGAGGTAGGGTTAGGTTTACAGTTAGGGTTAGGTTTAGGACTAAATTTGTGCAAGGATTAGCACTAGGGTTAGTGTTAGGGCTAGGCCTACATTTAGGGTTAGGGTAAGTGTTAGGATTAGTGTAAGGTATGATGATATAGCTAGGTTTAGGGCAAGGTACAAAATAGGGTTAGGGCTAGGGTTAGTGTTAGGGTTAGTATGAAGGCTAGGTTTAGGGCTGGGATTAGTGCTAGGTTTAGGGCTAGGATTAGGGTTCAGTTTTGTGTTAGGGTTAGGGTTAGAATTAGTGCTAGGCCTAATGTCAGGTCTAGGTTTATGGTTACGTTTAGTTTTAGGGTTCAGTTTATGGCTAGTTCTAGTGTAAGGTTTAGGTTGAGGGTTAGGGTCAGGTATAGAGACAGGGTTATTATTAGGGTCACTGTCATGATTAAGGTTTGAGAAAGGTTAAGGTTTAGGATCAGGGCTTTCATTAGTGTTAGGGTAATTATTAAGGTTAGGGTAATGTTTATGCTTAGTTTTAATTTCAGGTTAGGTTTAGGGTAATGGACAAAGTTAGGGTTTGAGATAGGATTAAGGTTATCCTAAAATTAGCATTAGGGTTAGGGTTATGGTTAGGGTATGGATAGGGTTAGAGCTAGGGTTAGGGCTAGGATTATGGTTAGGATTAAGACTAGGGTTAGGTTTAGGGTTAGTGCAAGTTTTAGTGTTAGGTTTACGTTTATGGTAATGTTTAGGGCTCTGGTTAGGGTTAGGATTAAAACAGGTGTAGGTCTCAGATTAGTGCTAGGTTTTGGGTTAGGTTAGGTCTAGGATTAGGGCTACAACTAACGTAAGAACTAGGGTTGTGATTAGGGCTACTTTTAGGGTTAGGGTAGGGGTAGGTGTAGTTTTAGGGTTAGGTATAATTTTAGGATGATCTGAGAGCTATAGTTAGTGTTAGGGTCAGAATTAGGGTCAAGGTTAGGTTTTGGTTTAAGTTAAGGGTTAGAGTTAGGGCTATAGCTCGATTTTTTTTAAGGCTGGGACTAGGTTAGAGCTAGTTTTAGGATTAGAGTTACTGTTAGGGCTAGATTTAGTGTGAGGTTTAGGTTTAGGGTTGGGGTTAGTTATAGAGTTATGGTTAGATCTAGGGTTACTGGTAGGGCTATATTTAGGGCTAAGGGTAGAGCAAGTGTTGGGGTTATGCTAAGGGATAGGGTTAGAACTAGGAATAGGGCTAGGGCGATAGTTATAGTTAGTATTAGTGCTAGTGTTAGGATTAGGGTTAGGGCTAAATTAGGGCTAGGATCAGGTCTAGGATTAGTGTAAGGGTTAAATCTAGGGTTAGAGTTAGGGTTAGATTTAGGGGAAGGGTTGAGGTTATATCTAGGTTCAGATATAGGGTGAGGGATAAAATTATGGATAGGGCTAGAGTTAGGGTTCGCGTTAGGATCAAGACTAGGTTTAGGGCTAGATTGAGGGGCTAGCATTTTTGTTAGGGTTATGGCAAGAATTAGGGCTAGGGATAATATCAGGTCTACAGTTACAGTTAGGGATAGGTTTAGGGTAAGGTTTATGGCTAGGTCTATATTCAGAGTTAGGTTTAGGGTAAGGTTCAGGTTTAGACCTAGGGGTATTATAATGGTCAGGTCAGGTTTTGGGTTTGGATTAGGTTGAGATTTAGGGTTAGCACTCAAATTAGCATTAGGGTTAGAGTTAGGGTTAGTGTAAGGGATAGGGTTAGGTTTTGTCTTCAGGTTAGGTTTAGGGTTCATGTTAGTTTTAGGTTAATGGATAGGGTTAGGGTTAGGCCTAGGGTTAGCATTAGTTTTATGGTTATTTTTTGGGTAATTGATCGATTTAGAGCTATGGTTAGGGCTTGGATTATGTTTAGGATTAGGGCTAGAGTTAGGGTTAGGGTTATGGTTAAGGCTAGGTTTCGGGTTAGGGTTAAGATTAGGATATGGGTTAGGGTTTAAGCTAGGGTTAGTGCTAAGGCTAGAGTTAGGTTTAGGTCTAGATCAAGGGTTAGGGTTAGTATTAGGGTTAGGGCTAGGGTTAGGGTTAGTATTAGGCTTAGTGTTTTCCTACTGGTAGGTTAAGGGTAAGGCTCATGGATTTAGTAAGTGTTAGGGCTAGGTTGAGGGTTCAGGTTAGAATCAGAGCTAGGGATAAAGGTTGATATAAGGTTATTAGAGCCAGGTTAGCATTAGGTTTAGGGTTATGGTTAGGGTAATGGATAGAGTCAGAAGTAGGGTTTGGGCTATGGTTGCGGTTAGGATTAGGGCTAGGATTAGGGTTAGGGCTTGGGCTAGGGTTTGTTTACCATAAGGATTAGGGTTTGAAATAGAGTTAGAGCAAAGGCTAAGTTTTGGGTTAGGTTCAGCGTTAGGTCTAGGGATAAGATTATGGTAGGTTTAGGTTTAGGGTTAGGGTTAGCTCTACGTTTATCATTAGGGTTAGGATAGGGGTTAGGATAATGGATATGGTTATATGTAAGTTTAAGTTTAGGTTTATGGTTAGATTTAGTTTTAGGGTTAAGGTTAAGGTATGGGTAGGTTTAGGTTTCTATTACAGGATAGGGTTTAAGCTAGAGTTAGGGCTATGACAAGTGTTAGGTTTAGTGTTAGGTCTAGGGTTATTTTTCTGGTTAGGGTTTGGGTTAGGGTTAGTGTTATGGCTAGGGTTATCAATAGGGTTAGGGTTAGGGTTAGGGTAATGTTTATGTTCAGAGCTAGTTTTAGGGATAGGGTTAAGTTTAGGGTTAGGGATAGGGTTAGTGTTAGAGTTAGTGATAAGTCTAAGTTTATATTTACGGCAAGAGTTAGGCATTGAGTAAATTTAGGACTAAGGCTACAGTTAGGGTTAGGATTCGGGCTAGGGTTAGGGTGAGTGTTACACATAGGGCTAGGTTTGGGCCTAGGATTCACTCTAGGTTTTGTATTAGGTTAAGATGTAGGGTTAGGGCTATGGTAATGTAAGAGCTAGGATTATAATTAGGGGTACTTGGAGTTTTAGGGTTATGGCTAGGTCTAGTGTTAGGTTTAGATTTTCAGTTAGGGTCAGGTTTAGATTTAGCTTAGTGTTAAATGCAGTGTCCATGTTCAGGTTAATGTTAGGGTTAAGGTTAAAGCCAGAATTAGGACTAAGTTTATGTCTAGGGGTAGGGTTAGAGTTGCATTAGGTTAAGGCTTATTTTTAGGGCTAGAATTAGGTTTTTGTTTAGGTCTAGGGCTAGAGTTAAGGCTACATTTAGGATTAGGTTTAGGTCTAGGACTTGTGGTAGAGTCAGGTTTAGTATAAGTTTACTGGTAAGGCTAGTGTTAAGGTTTGGTCTAGGGTTAGAATCAGATTTATACCTAGGGTTAGTGTTATGGTCAGAATAAGGGTCAGGGTTAGCGTTAGGGTTTGGATAGGTTAGAGCTCGAATGAGGGCTAGGTTTTGGACTACTAATAGGGTTTGGGTTTTGATTACTAAGGATTAGGGGATAGGTCTAGGGTTACCATTAGGGTTAGGGCTTTGCTTAGGTTTAGGGATAGAGTTAGGGGTAGGGTTAGGATTAGGGTTAGTGTTAAAGCTAGGTTTATGGCTCAGATTATGACTAGATTTGTGTTAGCATTAGGGCTAGGGTTAGGGCAATGAATAATGTAGGAATCAGGATTACAATTTAGTTAGATTTAGGGTTAGTGTTTACAATTAGTGTTTATGGTTAGGTTTAAGTTTAGGATGAATTTAGAGCTAGGGTTATTGTTAGGTAGGAGTCAGGGACAGGGTTAGTTTTAGGATTAGGACTCAAATTAGGGCTAGGATTACTGTTAGGGTTTGGTTTAAGGAAAGAGTGGTGTTTAAGAGCTAGGGTGAGTGTTAGGGTATAAGTCAGGGTCAGAGTAAGTTTTAATATTAGGGTTAGGACTCGAATTAGGGCTAGGATTTGTTCTAGGTGTAATTTATGGTTTGTTGTAAGTTAAGGTTTAGGGTTATGTCTATTGCTCGGTTTTGTTTGAGTTCCATGGTTAGGGTTAGCACTAGTTTTATGATGAGTATTCGGGTTAGGTCAACTGTTAGTGTTAGGCTTAGGCTTATGGTTACAGTTATATTTAGAGTTAGGCTTAGATCAAAGGTTAGGCTAGGACTAAGGATAGGGCAGGTTTAGGGCTAAGGTTAGGGCTAGGTTTACAGTTAAAGTAAGGGATAGGGTTAGAACTAGGAATAGGGCTAGTGTGAGAGTTAGAGTTTGTCTTAGGGCTAGGATTAGGGTTAGGATTTGGATAAGGGTTAAGTTAAGGCCAGGATTAGGGCTAGAGTTAGTGTTCAGTTTAGGCCTAGTGATAGAGTTATGGTTAGGTTTATGTTTAGGATAAGGGATGATGTTATAGGTAGGTTTAGAGGTAGGGTGAGGGGTAGAGTAGGCATAGGGATAGGTGTAGAGTTAGGGTTATGATTAAGGCTAGGATTAGGGCTAGGGCTAATATCAGGTCTAGGGTTATGGTTAAAATAATTTTAGGGTTAAGTTTAGGTCTACATCTAATGTAAGGGTTAGGCATAGGGTAAGGTTCAGGTTTAGAGCTAGGGGAAATTTTAAGGTTAGGGTCAAGGTTAAGGTTTTGTTGAAGTTAGGATTTAGGTTTAGGGCTCGAATTAGCATTAGGGTTAGAGGTAGGGTAATGATAGGGTTTAGTTTAGGGCTCAGGTTAGGTTTAGGGTAATTGATAGGGTTAGTATTAGCAATAGGGTTAGGGTTAGGCTTAGGGTTAGCATTAGGGTAAGAGTTATGGTTATGGTAGTGGGTCAAATTAGAGCTTAGGTTAGAACTAGGGTTAATGTTAGGAATAGATCTTGAGTTATGGTTAGGATTAGGTTTAGAACTAGGGTTAGGTTTAGGGTTATGGTTAGTGTAAGGGTTTGGTTTTGAGCTAGAATTATGGCTAGGGAGAGGGTTAGTTTTAGGGTTAGGTCTAGGGATAAGATTATGGTTGAGTTAGTGTTAGGGTTAGGGCTAGGTTTATCATTAAGCTTAGGTTTAGGGTTAGGGTAATGGATAGGGTTAGATATAGGGTTAGGGTTAGGGTTAGATTTTGGTTTAGGGTTAGGATTAGGGCTATGTTTATGTTTAGGCTTATGGTTAGGTTTAGTGTTTGAGTTAGGGTTAGGGCTATGCTGTTAAATTTAGGATTGTGTCTAGGGTAAATTTTCCGGTAGTTTATCCTAATACTAGACCTAGTCCTAACCCTAATCCTATAACTAGCCCAAATCGTAACCCTAGTCCATACATTGGCTGTAACTTTAACCCTAGCTCTAACTCTAACCTAAACCTAGATCTAAACTGAGAGCTAACCATAGCTTTAATTCTTACACTAACTCTAACACTAACCCTAACCCTAACCCTATACATAGACCTAACCCTAGCTCTAACCCTATCCCTTACCCTAAGTTAACCCTAACCTAATGCTAACACTAGTCTTAACCTTAATCCTTAATTTAACTCAAACCCTAAACCTATTAGTAGTCCTAACCTTAACCCTCATTCTAGCTCTAACCATAACCCAAACCTGACACTTATTCTGACCCTAACAGTAACCATAGGTCTAAACCTGACCTAACCTTAAAGTGAATCTTAACACTAGCACTAGAAATAAACCTATACATGAACCTAACCCTAACACTAGCCATAACCCTAACCTTAACCCTACTACAAATCCTATCCCTTACCCTAAGCTAAACCCTAAAATTAATGCTAACCCTAGTCCTAACCCTAATCCTTAGCTTAACACAAATCCTAACTTTATTACTAGTCCTAATCCTAGCCATCATTCTAGTTATAACCATTACCATAACACTAACCCTAGCCCTGATCCTAACCATAAACCAAACTCTCACATTAGCCCTACCCGTAAACCTATACCTAAACCTAATGCTAACACTAGCCCTAGACATAAACTTAATCATAAATCTAGCCATCTCTCACCCACGACCGAAACAAAAACCTAGCCCTGGCCCTAATGATAACCCTTAACCTAACCCAAACACTAACCCTACATCTAGACCTACCCAATCCTAATTTAAGCTCTATCCCTAACCCTATTCCTAATCCAAATACAGACCCTGACACTAACACCAATTAGCTTTAAAACTGATCCTAACCAAACAGAAACCTAACACTAGACATAGCCATAACTCTAACCATAATCCTAGTTCTTATATACCCATAGCCCTAACCCTAGCTCTAAACCTAACACAAAATCTAGCCCTAATCCCTGGCCTAAACCTAGCCCTAAGCATAACCCTACCACTAATCATATCCCTCACGCTAATCCTAACCCTCCACTTAGACCTAAACCTAGCTAAATCCCTAACCCTAACTCTAAACATAACCCTAGCCCTATCCCTAAACCTAATGCTAACCCTAGCCCTAATCATAATGTTAATACTAACCCTAATGCTATCTCTATAATTATCCATTACAATAAACCTAACCCTAATCCTAATGATAACCCTAGCTCTAACTCTAACTGTAAACCTAATCCTAGACCTAACCCTAAACCTAACCCTCATCATAGCCCTAACCGTAGATCAAATCTTAAACTCTACTCTAACTAACCCTAGCCCAAACCCTAACACTAACCAAAAACCTAAAACTAATCCTAACCCTAACTTGACATCTATTCCTATCCATTAACCTAACTCTAAAGGTAACCTTAGCCCTAACCCTAACTCTAACCCTAATCTTAACTGTAAATCTAACCCTAGACATAACACTAAACCTAAATTTCACCCTAGCACTAACCCTAGTTCAAAACCTAATCTATATCCTTAACCTAACCCAAACACTAACCCTCGCCCTAGCCCTAACCCTAACCCTAACTCTAGCCCTAATCCTAACCAAAACGCTAGCCCACACCCTAGCTCTAATGCTATCCATTGCCCTAACAATAACCATAACACAAATGCTAACCCTAGGCCTAAGCCTAACCATATAACTAACCCTAACCATACCCATTATCCTAATCTTAACCTGAATCCTAAATTTAAACATTTCCATTACCCTAAATCTAACTCTAACCCAACCCTAATTTGAGCCATACCCTAAAACTTAACCTAACCCATAACTGAAACCTGAAGTTGATCTTAAAGAAACTCCTAATCCTAAACTTGATCTGTACCCTAAAACTAACCCTTATAAAAGACCTAGCCATGAAACTAAACTTATAACTACCCCTAGCCATAACCATAAACCTCACATTATCCTTATCCCTAAAAATTGCCCTAAACCTAATAAAAACTGTAGCACTCATCCTAACACCAAATCTATCCTTAATCCTTATCCAATCCTATCCCTATCCCTAAACATAATTCTAATCATCTCTCTAGCCCTAAACCTAGCTATAACCCCATCTCTTCCCCTAAACCTAACCCTAAACATAGCCCTAAAATTAGGCATAACCGTAACACTAATCCTAGACCTATTCCTAGGCCTAGTTTAGCCCTAACCCTAATCCTAACCATAGCCTTAAGATTAAATCTAATTCTTGCCTGGCCCTATTTCTAGTTCTAACCCTATCCCTTACCATAACCTTAGCCTTAGCCCTAAAACATAACTGAGCTATAGCACTAACCCTAATCCTTAACTTAAACCAAATCCTAACCCTACATCTAGTCCTAAGCCTACCCCTGATTCAAGTCCTATTCCTAACCTAAAACTAACCCTAACCTAACACTAATTGTAGCTCAAAACATCACCCTAAACTTAAACCTAATCCTAAAACTAGACTTAGTCCTAATTGTAACCCTAAAATTAGCCCCAATCATAACCCTAGTTCTTACATTAGCCATATCACTAACACTAGCCCTATCAAAACCCAAAACCTAGCCCTAATCTGAGCCCAAACACTAGCTTTACCCCCATCTCTAACCCTAAATGTAGATCTAACACTTACCCTAAACCTAATCCTAACTTAATTCCTTACGCTAAATCTAAACCTAACCCTAACAAAAACCCTAGACCTAACCCTAGATCTAACCCTATCCAATACTCTAACCCGAACCCTAACCCCAATTCTAACCCTCCGCCTCACCCTAACACATTCCCTAACCCTAACCTATCCATTATCCTAAACATAACCCTAATCCTAAAGCTAACCTAATACTAGACCTAGACATAACAATAACCCTAAAACTAGCCCCAATTGTAACCCTAGTTCTTACATTAGCCATAGACCTAAAGATAACACCAAACCTAGCCCTAATCTGAGCCCTAACACTACCTTTAACTCTAACCCTAGCCCTACCCCTAACCCTGACCCTAAGCCTAGCCCTAACCCTAGCCCTAACCCTAGCACTAACCCTGTCCCTTAACCTAAGCCAAACTCTAACCCTAAAGCTACCTAGTTTTAACCTCATCCCTAGCCTAACCCAAAACCTAACTCGATTGCTAGTCCAAACACTATCTCTCAATTTAGCTCTATCCCTATCCAAAACCCTAAATCTAACCCTGACCCTTATTCTGACCCTAATACTAACCATAGGTCTAAACTTGATCCTAACCCAACCGACCCCTAACATTGGTGCTACCTGTAACCCTATACCTATACCTTACCCTAACAATAGACCAAGATCTACACCTAATCCTTCATCTAGTGATAACTCTAGCCATAGCCCTAAACAAAAACCTAGCCCAAAGCCCTAACAACAACCCTTATCCTAACCCAAACACTAACTCTACCCCTAGACCTAACCCTAGTCCTAATACTGGACCTAATCATAAACCTAACCCTAACCAAAACACTAACCCTTACCCTAACACAAACCCTAGATCGAAACCTTTTTCTAACAGAAAACCTAACCCTTACCTAGACCTAGCCATATCACTAGCGCTAAAACTAGCCATAACCATAAGCCAAAGCCTACTTCTAACTCTATACATTACCCTAACCATAACCACAATCCTAATGCTAACCCTAACCCTAACCCTAACCCTGACTTTAACCCTAAACCTTGTCCTAGTGAAAATCTTAGCTCAATACCAAATCCTTAAATATAACCTAATGCTAACACTAACCCTTGGCCTAAACCTAAACCTAACCTTAACCCTAACCCTAATCCTAACCTTAACCCTAGCCGTAATTCTAGCTCTAACCCTACACATTACCCTTACCCTAATCCTTACCCTATCCATTACCCTAACCCTAATTCTAACATTAATGCTAATTTGAGCCCTAAACCTAAACCTTATCCTAACCCAAACCCGAAGCCTGACCATGACCCTAATAATATGTCTAGATCTAAACCTGACCCTTCCCCTAAACGCAACACTTAAAGTAGACCTAGCCATAAACCTAACCCCTAGACTCTCCCTAAATGTAAACCTAGACCTGACATGAGCCATAACCATAATTCTTGCCCTAAAGCTAACACAAAACCTATCCCTAATCCTAGTGTTAAACCTAGTCTTAATCCTAACCCAAACCATAACCCTAGCCCTAACACTAAAGCTAATCATAAAACTAGCCCTAACCCTAACCATAGCACTAAAACAAAACTGAGCAACAGGCCTAACACTAAACCGTAGCTTAAACCAAACACTAGAACTACACCTAGAACTAACCCTAGCCTTAATTCAAGACATAATCCTAACCTTAAAAATAACCCAGAACCGGACTCATATCCTAACACTCACCATAGCTCTAAACAGCACCCTAAACTTACACCAAACCCTAAGAGTAACCCTAGCCCTAATTCGAGTCCTAACCCTAACTGTAAAACTAACCCCGACCTGACTCATATCCTAACACTATATCTAGCTATAAATATCAATCTAACTTTAAACTAAAGTTAACACTGACCTATCCCTAACCTAACCCTAAAACTAACCCTAATTGTAACCTTAGTTCTTATATTTGTCATTGCCCTAACCCTAGCCTTAAACCTCACACAAAAACTAGCCCTAATCTGAGCCCTAAACCTAGCTTTAACTCTAACCATATCCTTAACCCTCACCCTAAACCTATGTATAACCCTATCTCTTACCCTAAGCAAAACCCTAACCTTAATGGTAACCCTTGACCTATTCCTAATTCTTAGGCTGAACAAATATTAACCCTATTAATAGTCCGAACCCTAGATCTAATTCTAGCTCTAACCCTATCCAAAACCCTGAACCTAACCCTGACCCTTATTCTGACCATAACACAAACCAGAGGTCTAAACCTGACCGTAACCCTAAACCAAACCCTAACACTAGCCCTACTGGTAAACATATACCTAAACCTAAACCTACCATTATCCCTAGATCTAAACCTAATTCAAAATCTACCCTTAAGTTTAGCTCTAGACCTAAACAAAAACCTAGCCTTAGCCCTCACAATAACCCTTAAACTAACCCAAACAGTACCTCTACCTCTAGACCTAAGCCTAGTCTAATTCTGGCCATAACCCTAACCCAAACACTGTCCCTTTCTATAACACAAATCCTAGCTGTAAATTTTATGCTAACCCAAAATCTAGCCGTAACCCTAACAATAAACCTAGCCATAACCCTAACTCTAGGTCTCACATTACATATAGCCCTAATGTTAGCCCCAAACCTCACACAAAACCTAGTTCTAAGCATAACCTGAACCCTAGCCCTAGACCTAACCCTAACCCTAACCCTGTCTTGAAGCTAATCCTAGCTAAAACCCTATCCCTTGCCCAAATATAATCTAGACCTAACCCTATCCCTAACCCTAACCCTAATCCTAGTCTTTATCCTAACCATAACCAAGGCCAAACCCTGGTTCTAACTCTATCCATTACTCTAAACATAATCTAAGCCTAATGCTAAACTTAGCTCTAAACTTAACCCTAACCCTAAACCTAGATTTCACATTAACCCTAACCATTGCCCTAGCCCTAAACATAGCTCAAACCCTAACACTTACCCTAAACCTAACCATAACACTAAACCTAGGCTTAACCCTAACACTAACCCTAGCCCTAATCCTAACCATAACCCTAGATTTAAACCTATCCATTAACCTAAACATAAGCCTAATCCAAATGCTAACCCTAGGCCTAACTCTAAACCTATCTTTAACACTAACGCTATCTATTTCCTAAAACTAACCTGAACAATAAACCTAACCATATTAGTTACTCTAACCCAATCCCTTAACCTAATGCTAAATCAAGCCCTAAACCTAAACCATAACCTAAACCAAACCCTAAACAAGACACTTACCCTAACAATACACCTAGCTTTAAACCGGACCCTTTCCCGAAACTTAAACCTTACAATAGAACTAACCAGCAACCTAACCTCAACACTATCCCTAAGTGTAACCCGAACTGACATTAGCCATAGACCTAATTCTCGCCCTAAACCTAACACAAACCCAAGCCCTCAGCCTAGCCCTAAACCTAGCCTTCATCCTAACCTGAAACCTAACCCTACCCCAATTCCTAATTTCAACCCTCGCCCTAGTTCTGAACCTAGGTATACCCACATCCCTTCCCCTAACCCTAACCCTAATCCTAATCCAACACTAACACTAATGCTAACCCTAACCCTAACCCTAACACTAACCCTAGCTCTAATCCTAGCCCTAATTTAAGGCTAATCGTAACCCTAACTCTAACCCTACCCCTAAGACTAACTCTAGGTCTTGCCCTAGACCTATTTCTAGTACTAACTCTATCTGTTACCAAAACCCTAACACTAGCCCTAACCTAACCCCTAAACCTAGCCCAAGTCCTAACCCTAGATCTAAACATAACTCTAAATATAACCCTAAACCTAAGCCTGAACCTCACCATACCACTAGCCCTAACACAATCACTAATCCTAAAATTAGTTCTAATCCTAGCTGTAGATCTAAAACAAAACTGAGCCCTAGCCCTAACCCTAACACTAACCTAACTGTAACCTCAGACCAGACATTAGACCTAGCCCTAATTCTTGCCCTAACCCTAACAGAAAACCTAACCCTACACCTACCATTAACTCTAGCCTTATTTCTAGTGTTATCCCTAACCCTAAAACTAAACTGACATTGACTCTGACCCTAACACTAACCCTATTTCAAATCATCACTCTAATCATAACCTAACCCTAACACTTGACCTAGCCCTAACTCTAACCCTAAAACTAGCCCTAATCGTAACCGTAGTTCTTATATTAGCCATAGCCCTACCCTAACCCTAACATAACCAAAAACCTAGCCCTAACCCTAACCCCAACACCAGCTTTAACCCTAACCTAACTCTAAACCTAATCCTAACCATATCCTTAATCCTAACCATAACCCTAGCCCTAACTCTAGCTCTAATCCTCTCAATTACCTTAACCCTAAACCTAACCCTAATACTAATCCTAGGATAACCCTAACTCTATCTATAACCCAAACTCTATTCATTACCATAAACCTAACCTTAACCCTAAACCTAACCATATTCATTAACCTAACCCTAAACATAATCCTAACCTAATTTGAGCCCTAACCCTAAACCTTAACCTAAACAAACCATAACCGTTACCCTGACCCTAATAATACCCCTATCTCCAAAAGTGACCCTAACCTTCAACCTAAACCTTACACTATACATTGCCATAAATCTAATCCTGAAATTATCCCTAACCGTAACCCTAGACCTAAGATTAGTCCTAGCCCTAATGTTAGCCCTTATGCTAAAAAAACAAACAAACAAACAAACAAACAAAACAAAACAAACAAACAAACAAAAAAAAAAACCCTTAATCATGGCCCCAAACCTAGCCTTAATCCGAACCCTAACCCTATCACTAGGTCTAACCCTAAAGTGAAGCCTCACCCTAGCCCTTAAACTAGCTACAATATTATACCATACCCTAACCCGAATTCTAACCCTAGCCCTAAACCAAGGCCTAGCCCTAATACTAAAGCTAGCTCTAATCCTAGAACTAATTTAGCCCTAACCCTAAATCTAATCATATCCCTAGCCCTAAGACTAACTCTAACTCTTGCCCTAGGCCTAGCCCTAGTTCTAACATTATCCCTTACCATGACCCAAAGCCTAGACCTAACCCTAGCCCCCAAATTAGCCCTAGCCCTAAACCAAGATCTAACCCTCACTCTAAGTCTAAACCTAACCTAAAACCTAAAACCTAAACCTCACCCTAACAATAGCCCTAATCCTAATGCTAATTTGAAAACTATCCCTCACCATAGCCATAGCATTCAAGAAAAACTGAGCTACAGCTCTAATCTAATCCTAAACTTTAACCTAAACCAAAACCTGACACTATGCCTAGCCATTATCCTAGCCCTAATTTGAGTCCTAAACCTAACCGTAGAACTAAGAATGACCCTGACTCTGAACCTAAAACTAACCTTAGCTCTAAACATCACCTTTACCCTAAACCTAACACAAACACTAAACCTAGCCCTAACCCTAATACTAAAACTAGCCCTAATCATAATGCCAGGTCTTACATTAGCAATAGCCCCAACCCTAAAACAAAACCTAGCCTTAATCTGAGTCCTAACCCTAGTTTTAACCCTAAACCTAGCCCTAGCTCTAACCCTATCCCTTACCCTATTCCAACCCTCATCCTAACTACCCTAGTCCTAACCCTAATCCTTAGCCTAATCCAAACCCTAACTCTAATACTATTCCTAACCCTAGGCCTCATTCTATCTCTAACCCTAACCCAAACCCTAAGCCTATACCTGACCCTTATTCTGACCCTAACGCTAACCCTAGGTCTAAGCCTGACCCTAACCTTAAACCAAACACTATCACTAGCCCGATGGGTAAACTTATACCTAAACCTAACCGTAACAGTAACCCTAGACCTAAACTTAATCCTAAATATAGCCATAAATCAAGCCATAGCCCTAAACATAAACCTAGCTCCAGCACTAACAATAACCATTAGTCTAATGCAATGACTAAAAATACCCCAGAACTAACCCAAGTAACATTGTGCTCCTAACCATAATTCCAATGTAACCTGAACACTGACCCTTACCCTAACACAAACCCTAGCTCTAAACCTTATCCTAACCAAAAACATACCCTAACACTAGACCTATCCATAACCCTAACCTGAAAACTAGCCATTACCATAATCCTAGTTCTTAAATTACCCATAGTCCTAACACTAGCCATAAACCTCCTCCCAAAACTTAGCCCTAAATGTAGCACTAAAACTAGCTATAAGCCTAATCCTAACCTTAGCCCTACCCCTAACCCTCACACTTGCCTAGCCCTAAACTTAGCTCAAACTCTTACCTTAATGTAACCCTAACCCTAACCCTTGCCCTATTCTTAACTGCAACCATAGCACAAATCCTACCTCAATATCCTTAAATATAAACCTAACCCTAAGGCTAACCCTAGGCCTAACTCTAACCCTAATTCTAACTATAGCCCTGACTGTAACCCTAAAACTCGCCCTAGCCCTAGCCATTAACACTTAATGTAAACCTAACCCTAACACTAACCCTAGGCCTAACCCTAACCCTAGTCCTAATCCTAACTTTAATCCAATCCCTAACACTAGCACTAACTCTATTCATTACCCTACACATAAGCCTATTCCAAATGCTAACCCTAGGCCTAAACCTAGCACTAACCATAAAACTAACCCTATACATTACTCTACACCTAACCTGAACCCCAAAACTAATCCTATTCATTACTCTAACCCTAACCCTAATGCTAATTTGAGCCCTAACACAAATCCTTAACCTAAAGTAAACCCTAACCTGAAATTTGACCCTAAAAATACACCCAGCTATAAACCTGACCCTTACCCTAAATCCAACCCTTACACTAGACCTAGCCATAAACCTAACCCTAACCATGAACCTAGACCTGACATTAGTCCTAGCCCTAATTCTAGCCCTTACCCTAACACAAAACCTAGCCCTCATCCTAGCCCTAAACCTAGTGTTAATCCTAATCCAAACCCTCACCCTGGCTCTATTCCTAATTTTAACCCTCGACCGAGCCCTGAACCTAACTATAAGCCCATCACATCCCCTAAAACTAACCCTAACCATAACAATTACACAAATCCTAACCCTAGCCTTAACCATAGGCCTAACACTAACACTAACTCTAACACTAATCATAGCCCTAATTTAGCCCTAACCCTACCCCTAACCCTAGTCCTAAGACTAACTCACTCTCACCCTAGCCCTATTTTTATTTCTAACCCTGTTACCTTAGCCCTAACAGTAGTCCTCATCGTAGCCATAGCCCTCAACCTAGGTCTAACCATAAGTCTAAATCTAACCCTAAACTTAAGCCTAAACCTCATTCTATCACTAGCCCTAATACCATTGCTAATCCTAAACCTAGACGTAACCCTAGTCCTAGCCCTAAAACAAAACCGAGCCATTGCTCTAACAAAAACCTTAACCTTAACCAAACCCTAAACCTACAACTAGCAATAACCCTAGCTCTAATTCAAGTCCTAGGCCTAAAACTAATCATAGCTCTAAATATCACCCTAACCCTAAAGCTAATGCTGACACTAGACCAGCCCAAATCCCATCCCTAAAACTAACCCTAATCATAAACATAGTTTTTACATTGGCCTTAGCCCTAACTCTAGCCTTAACCCTAACACAAAATAGTCCTCATCTGAGCCCTAACATTAGATTTAACACTAACCCTAACCCTAGTCCTAAACCTAACCCTAATTCTAGCCCTAACCATATCCCTTACCCTAAGCCAAACCCTATCCATAATGCTAATCCTAGTCCTAATCCGAATCCTTAGCCTAACCCTATTTCTAGTCCTAACACAAGCTCTCATTCTAGCTCTAATTCTAACCCCAAACCTAACCCTAACCTTCACCCTTATTCTGACACTAACACTAATTATAGGTCTAAACCTGAATCTAACCCTAAACCAAACCCTGAAACAATCCTAATAGTAAACTTATACCTAAACCTTACTCTAACACTAGCCCTAAACCTAAACCATATCCTAAATCTAGCAGTAACTCTAGCCCTAGGCCTAAACAAAACTTAGCCCTACCCCTAACAATAACCCTTAACCTAAAACAAACACTAACCCTACCCCTAAACCTAACCTTGTCCTATTTCTGGCTTTCACCCTAATGCTAACATGTAACCTGAACACTGACAGTGTCTTTAACAGTAAACATATCTCTAAACCTGAGCCTAACAATCATCTAAACCTAACACTAGACCTAGCCATAACTCTAACCCTAATACTAGCCCTAAAAATAACCCTAGCTCTTATATTACCCATAGCCTTAACCCTAGGCCTAAACCTAACACAAAACCTATATCTTATCCTAGGCCTTAACCTAGCCTTAGGCATAAACCAAACACAAACCGTAGCCAAAACCCTACCCTAATCTTCGCCTTAGTTTTAACCCTGGCTCAAAACCTAACCCTTACCCTAAACATAAACCTACACCTATCCCTAAATCTAACACTAAACCTAGCCCTATTCCTTACCTTAAATCTAGCACTAAACCTAGCTCTAAAAATACCCATTACCCTAAACATAACCCTACCTCTATTGATAACACTAGGCCTAACCCTAAACCTAAACCTAACCAAAAAACTAATCCTAGACCTAACCCTAAACCTCACCCTCACCATAGACCTAACCCTAACTCAACCCTATCGCTTATCATAAACCTAACCATAACAATAGCCCTAACCATAAGCCTACACCTCAATCTAACTCTAACCATTAACCTAAACCTACATCTAATCGTATCCATTACCCTAACCCTAACACTACCCCTAAAGATGACCATAGCCCTAATCCTAACCCTAACCCTAACCATACTGTAATCTTATCCCTAGACCTAACCCTAAACCTAACCCTCGCCCTAGCCCTAAACCAAGCTCAAAACCCAACTCTTTCACTAAACATAAATCTAACCCTAACCCTGGATCTAACCCTAACCCTAACCCTAACTCAAGACTTATTTCTAACCATAAACCTAGCCCTAAGCTTAGCTCTAACCATATCCATTATCCTAACCATAACCCTGACCCTAATGCTAACTCTAGACCTATTGCTAACCCTAATGCTAACTCTAGACCTATTGCTAACCCTAACCTTATCAATTACCCTAAACGTAAACTGAACCATTAACAAAAACCTATCATTGCCCAAACCCTGACCATAAAGCTAATTAGAGCCCTAACCCTAAACCCTAACCTCAAACAAACTATAACCCTAAACCTAACCATAACTAACTAGACCTATCCATAAAATATTCTAAATCTGTCCCCAACTGTAACCTAAGACCTGACATTAGAACTAGCCATAAGCCTAGCTCTAACCCTAACACAAACCCCAGGGCTTATCCTAGCCCTAAACCTAGCCTTAATCCTAACCCTAACCCTAATCTTAGGCCTAACCCTAACACTAATCCTAGCCCTAATCTTAGCCCTAACCCTAGCCCTAAACTTACCCCTAATTTACGCCTATCCCTAACCTTAGCCTTAACCCTAGCCCTAAGACTAACTCTAACTCTTTCTTTTGCCCCATCCCTAGTTCTAAACCTATAACTTACTGGAACAATAATCCTAGCCCTAACACTAGCCCTTCCTTAGCTCTAGCCCTAACCTAGATCTAACTCTAACTCTAAATCTAACTTTAACCCTAAGCCTAAACCTAAACCTAAAACTAGCCTAACCTTAATGCTAATCCTAAAACTAGCCCTAATCCTAGCCCTAGCCCTAAAACAAATCCCAGATATAGCACTAAACCTAACCCTTAACTTAAACCAAACCCTAAGCCTAACCCTAAACTTAGCCCTAATTCGAGTTTTAAGCTGAACCCAAAACTAACCCTGACACTGAATCCGAACATAACACTAACCCTCCTTCTAAAGATCACCCTAACCCTAACCCTAAAACTAACACTAGACCTAGCCCCAACCTTAAACCTAAATTTAGCTTTAAATGTAACCCTTGTACTTACAATAGCCGTAACCCTAACCCTATTACTAACTTAACACAAAACCTAGCCCTAATTCAAGACCTAACCCAAGCTTTAACCCTAACACTAACCCTAACTCTAGTCCTAATCAGAACCATAAACCTAGCCCTAACCCTAGCTCTAACCCTATCTATCACCATAACTATAACCCTAACACTAATGCTAACCTTAGGCCTAAACCTAACCCTATCCCTAATCCTAACCCTATCCATTACCCTCAACCAAACCTAAACCCTAAACCTCACCTATCATTACCCTAACCCTAACCTTAATGCTAATTCAAGCCCTAAATTTAAACCATAGCCTATCCCAAACCCTAACCAAGGCCCTGACCCTAATAATACCCCAGGCTCTAAACCTGACCTAAAATTAAACATAACCCTTACACTACCTGTATCCATAAACCTAACCCTAATTCTATCTTTAACCATAACTCTGGACCTGATATTAGTCCTAGCCCTAATCCTAGCCCTACCCTAAAACAAATCCTAGCCCTCAGCCTAGCCCTAAAACCAGCCTTAATCATAACCCTAACCCTAACCATAGCCCTAACCCTAATTCTAACCCTCACCCAACCTCTAAACCTAGCTATAATGCCAATCCTTACCCTAAACTTAACCCTAACCCTAAACCTAATGCTAGGCCTAGGCTGAACAATAACCCTAGCCCTAATTCTAGTCCGAATTTAACCCTATCCTTAACCCTACCTCTAGCCCTATGACTAACTCTAACTTTCACAGTAGCTCTATCCCTAGTTCTAACCCAATCCATTACTGTAACCCTAACCCTAGCTCTAACCCTAGCCATAAACCTTGCCCTCTCTTATTCCTAGCCGTAACCCTAGATCTATCCCTAACTCTAAATCTAACACTAACTCTAAGCCTAAGCCTAACATAAACACTAGCCCTAACACTAAAGATACTCGTCAAACTAGCCCTAACCCTGACCCTAGCAGTAAATCAAAACCAAGCAATAGCCCTAATACTAAACCTTAACTTAAACCAAATTCTAATACTACACCTAGACCTAACCATAGCCCTAATTCGAGTCCAACCTTAACCTGAATACTAACCCTGACTCTGACTCATATCCTAACACTCACCCTAGCTCTAAACACCATCCTAACCTTAAACCAAACACTTACAGTAACCCTAGCCATAATTTGAGTCCTAACCTTAACCTTAAAACTAACCATGGCCCTGACTACTAACCTAACACTAACACTGGCTCTAAATATCACCCTAGCCTTAAACCTAATTCTAAAACTAGAGGTCTAACTCCTAACCATAACCCTAAAATTAACCCTAATTGTAACTCTAGTTCTTACATTAGCTATTACTTTAACCCTAGCCCTAACCCTAACACAAAAAATAGCCCTAATCTTAGCTCTAAACCTAGCTTTCACCCTAACCATAGACCTAATCCTAGCTCTAACTCTATCCCTTACCTTAAGCCAAACCCTAACACTAAATCTAATCCTAATTCTAACCCTAATCCTTAACCTAACACAAACCTTAATCCTATTACTACTCCTAACTCTAGCCCTCATTCTAGCTCTAACCATAACCCAAACCCTAACCCTAACCCTGAACCATATTCTGACCCTAACACTAATCGTAGGTCTAAACCTGAACCTAACCCTAAACCAAACTCTAACACTAGCCCTAGACCTAAACCTAATCCTAAATCTAGCCATAACTCCAGCCCTAGACCTAAAGAAAAAACCTAGACCTTGCCCTAATAATAACCCTTAGCCTAGGCCAAACACTAACTCTTCCCCTAGGCCTAATCTTAGTCCTAATTCTGGCTTTAATTCTAACCATAATCCTAATCTGAACACTGACCCTGACATTAATCCTAGCTCTAAACATCACCCTAACCCTGAAACTATACCTAGCCCTAACATTAACCCTAAAACTAGCCCTAATCATAACAAGTTCTTAATTTAGCCATAGCCCTAACCTATTGAAAAACCTAGCTCTAATCTAATCCCTACACTATATTTAACTCTAAAGATAACCCTAACGCTAAGCATAGCCCTAACCCTAAGCCTAAACCTAACCTTAGATCCAATCCTAAGCATAACACTAGCCCTAACGTTAACTCTAACCCTTTTCATTACCCCAAGGATAACCCTAACCCTTATGCTAACCCTAGGCCAAACCCTAATCCTATGCCCATCCCTAACCCTATCCATTACCCTACAGCTAACTTGAACCCTAAACCTAAAACTATTGTTAAGCTATCACTAAACCTAATGTTAATTCAAGCCCTAAACATAAACCATAACCTAACCTTAAACCTAACCCTGACCCTAATAATACCCCTAGCTCTAAACCTGACCCTAACCATAAACATAACCCTTACAATAGACCTAGATATAAACCTAACCCTAATGCTATCCCTAACTCTAACCCTAAACCTGACATTAGCCCTAGCTCTAATCCTAGTCCTAACCCTAACACAAACATTAACCCACATCCTAGACATAATCCTCGCCTTCATCATAACCCTAACCCTAACCCTAATTCTAACCCTCACCCTATCTCTAAAACTAGGTATAAACTCATCCCTTACCCTAAACCTAACCCTAATCCAAACCCTAACACTAAACCTAGCCCTAAACTTAGGCCTAACTCTAACATTAACACTTGCACTAATCCCAGACTTAACTTAGCCCTATCCCTAACACTAAACATAACCCTAGCCCTAAGACTAACTATAACTCTTACCTTAGACCAATAGGGTAGTACTAAACTTTTTCCTTACCATTACCCTAAACCTAGACCTAATCTTAGCCCTAACCCTAGCCCTAGCCCTAAAACAAAACCGAGTTATAGCCCTAATCTTAACCCTTAACCTAAACCAAACCCTAACCTTACACCTAGCCCTAAACCTATTCATAAACGTATCCCTAATTCTAGTCCTAACCTGAAAACTAACCCTGACCCTGACTCTGAGCCTAACACTAAACCTAGCTCTAAAATCATTGTAACCATAAATCTAACCCTAACACTAGACCTAGCCCTAACCCTAACTTCATAACTAGTGCTAGTCATAACCTTACTTTGTGCATTAGCCATAGCTTATCCCTAGCCCTAACCTAACTCAAAACCTAGCCTTAATCAGAGTCCTTATCCTAGCTTTAACCCTTAACTTAAACCTAACACTAACCCAAACAAAATCCCTAATTCTATACATAACACTAGCCCTAAACTTAGGTCTAACTCTATCCAATACCCTAATGATAACCCTAACCCTTGTGCTAACCATAGGCCTAACCCTAACCTTACCCATTACACTAAACCATAACTAAACCTTAAACCTAACCCTGTCATTACCCTAACCCTAAATCTAATGCTAATTTGAGCCTTAAACCCTAACCTAACCCAAACGCTAAACTTGATTCTGTTCCTAATAATATCCTTAGCTTTAAAACTGACCCTTACCCTAAATATAACCTTTACACTGGACCAAGCCATAAACCTAACACTAAATGTATCCCTAATTGTAACCCTAGACCTGACATTAGACCTAGACCTAATACTAGCCCTTAATCTAATACAAACACTAGCCCTCAACCTAGCCCTAAACCCTAGCCTTTATCAAAACCTTAAACCTAACCCTGGCCCTAACCCTAATACTAACCCTCACCAAGCCCTCAATCTTGCTATAACCCATTCCTTTAAACTAAATGTAACCTTAACTCTAACCCTAAACCTAGGCCTAAACCTAACACTAACCCTAGCCCTAATTTAGCCCTATCCCTAACTATAACCCTAAACCTAGCCATAAGATGAACTCTCTCACACTAGCCCTATCACTAGTTCTAACCCTATTCCTTACCATAAACATAACCCTAGCCCTAACCATTGTCCTAACCCTTGCCCTATCCTTAGCCCTAGGACTAACCATAGATCAACACCTATTTCTAAATCTAACACTAACCTGAAGCCTAAGCCTAACCCATACACTAGCCCTAAGCCTAAAACTAATCCTAAAACTAGCCCTAACCCTGGCCATAGCCTAAAACAAAACGGATCCATACCTCTAACACTAATCCTTAAACTAAACGAAACCCTAACCATACACCTACCCCTAACCCTAGACCTAATTAGAGTTTTAAGCCAAACCCTAAAACTAACTCTGAACCTGACTCTGACACTAATATTAACCCCAGCTCTAAACATCACCCTGACCTTAAACCTAACCCTAACACTCAACCTAGCCCTAACCTTAATCCTAAAATTAGCCCCAAATGTAACTCTAGTACTTACATTAGCCATAACCTTAACCATAGCACTAAATTAACCTGAATCCTAGCCATAATCTGAGCCCTATCCTGAGCTTTAAACCTAAACCAATCCCTAATCATAACCCTAGCCCTAATCATAACCATAACCCTAGCCCCAACCCTAGT
Organism: Marmota flaviventris; assembly: GCF_047511675.1. Taxonomy (NCBI): domain Eukaryota; kingdom Metazoa; phylum Chordata; class Mammalia; order Rodentia; family Sciuridae; genus Marmota; species Marmota flaviventris. The sequence continues at coordinate 26,174 of NW_027288266.1, forward strand.
TTAACCCTATCCATTACCATAAACATAACCCCAACCCTAATGCTAACCCTAGGTCTGAACCTAAAGCTATCTCTAATCTTATTTTTATCCATAACCCTAAACCTAACCTGGGCCCAAATACTAAACCTATCATTACTCTAACCCTAAACCTAACACTAATTCAATCCCTAACTTTAGACCTTAACCTATTCCAAACCTTAACCCAGACCTTGTCCATAAAAATAACCCTAGCCCTAATCCTGACCCTATCCCTAAATCTAACCCTTACACTAGACGTAGCCATAATCCTAAACATAAAATTATCTTTAAACCTAATTTGAGACCTGAAATTAGCCATACCCCAAAACCTAGCCCTAACCCTAAAACAAACATTAGCCCTCATCCCAGCACTAAACCTAGCCTTAATCATAACCATAACCGTAACCCAAGCTCCAACCTAATTCTTAATATCACCCTACCTCTAAACCTAGCTATAACATTCTCTCTTTACTTAAACTTAATACTAACTCAGACCCTACTATATATTTAAGCTGAACAGTAACCATAGACCTAATCCTAGCCCTAATTTATCCATTTCCCTAACCCAAGCCCTAAGACTAACTCTAACTCACACTAGCTCTATCCCTAGTTCTAATCCTATTACGTACTATAATTTGACCCTAGCCCTAACCCTTGCCCTCTCCTCAGTCCTAACCCTAAACCTAGATATAACCCTAAATCTAAATCTAACCCTGAACCTAAGCTTAAGCCTAACACTAACACTAGCCCTAACCCTAACACTAATCATAAAATTAGCACTAACCCTACCCCTAGCAGTAATACAAAACCAAGCAATAGCCTTAACCCTAAACATTAACTTAAGACACAGTAACACTACATCTAGACCTAACCCTAGCCCTAAATTCGACTCCTAACCCTAACCTTAAAAGTAACCCTGACACAGACTCGTATCCTAATGCTTACCCTAGCTCTAGACCCCATCCTAAACTTAAACAAAAGCCTAACAGTAACCCTATCGCTAATTCGAGTCGTAAGCCTAACCCTGACCATGACTCATATCCTAACACTAACCCTAGTTCTAAATATCACCCTAACCTTAAACCTAACCCTAACACTAGACCTACCCCTACCCCTAACCCTAAAACTAACTCTAATTGTAACCCTAGTTCTAACATTAGACAATGCCCTAACCCTAGCCCTAACCCTATAACAAATCAAGCCCTAATCCAAGCTGTAAACCTAGCTTTAACCCTAACCCTAACTCTAACCCTAACCCTAGATCTAACCTTATCCCTTACCCTAAGCAAAACCCTAACCCTCATGGTAACCCTAGACCTATCCCTAATCCTTAGGCTAACCAAAATACTAACCCCATTAATAGTTCTAAATCTTGCCCTCATTTTAGCTCTAATCCTATCCCAAATTCTAATGCTAACCCTGACCATTATTCTGATCCTAACATTAAACTTAGGTCTCAACCTGACCCTAACCCTAGACCAAACTCTAACACTGGCACTACCGATAAACTTATTCCTAAACCTAACTCTACCACTAGCCTTAGACCTAAATCTAATCCTAAATCTAGCCTTAGCCCTAGACCTAAACAAAAACCTAGTCCTAGCCCTAACAATAACCCTTACCCTAACCCAAACACTACCCCTACCCCTAGACTTAAACTTAGTCCTAATTCTGGCTATAACCCTAACTATAACTCTAACTCTAACTCTAACCTGAACACTGACCAGCCTTTAACATTAACCCTACCTCTAAACCTGACCCTAAGCGAAAATATAAACCTAACACTAGACCTAGCCATAACCCTAACCCTAAAACTAGCCCTATTCATATACCTAGTTCTTACATTACCCACAGCCCTAACCTTAGGCCTAAACCCAACACAAAACCCAGAGCTAATCCTAGGCCTTAACCTAGCCCTAAGCATAACCTTAACCCTAACCCTAGCCCAAGTCCTAACTTAACCCTAGGCTTAGTCCCAACCCTAGCTCAAAGCCTAACACTTACCATAAATATAAACCTAGAAATATCCAAAAATCTAACCCTAACCCTAGCCCTAATCCTAACCTTAACCCTAGCCCTAACCCTGATTCTAAATCTACAAAATACACTAAACCTAACCCTAAACCTATTGGTAACCCTAGCCTTAACCCTAACCATAACCCTAACCCTAACGAGAAAACTAAACATAGACCTAACCCTAAACCTAACACTTGCTATAACCCTAACCCTAGCTCAAATCCTAACCCTTACCATAAACCTAAACATAACCACAGCCCTAACCTTAACCCTAACCTTAAATCTAACCCTATCCCTAAACCTAAATCTAACCGTATCCATTACACTAAACCTAACCCTAACCCTAATGATAATCCTAGCCCTAATCCTAACTTTAACCCTAAACTTACTGTAATTCTATTCCAAAGCTGAAGCATTCAGAAACATATTTATCCGAAAGTACTGTTTGAGACAACAGAGAAATATACATGTAGTGAACTACCTCCCCAAATTATTTGGTCAGATTTCTTTGATACTGCACAAGATTCATCTGTTAGCTTGCCCCACTAGGCTCACTTATTTTGGGACTTCTATGATAAAATAGTCTCTAAACAGATTAGGGTTTGTTTTATGTTTAGGGTAAGGGCTAGGTTTAAACCTAGTGTTAGGGTTAGAGTCATGTATCTTTGGTACTGGGAAGGATTCATATTTTACCTAGCCTCACAATGTTCCCTGGTTTGGGCCTTCTTGGTTCAATGGTTTGCTGTCAGGAACAGTTTGTATTTTAAGGTTTCACTTAATTTTGAACTATTTTGTTGAAGAGAAATGGAGCATGAAATCAAACAGGGTTGGTGCTAGCTGCTTGAAACTGCACACAATCAATTCTCTGTGGGCACTCTCTGGTTTGTTCCTTGTTGCCCTCAGCTGAAAGGTGCAAAGCAACTTTATTTCAGAGCACTTTTGGAGAAATAAAAGAAATATACATATACTGAAACACTACCCCCAATTATTTGCTCAGATTTCTTTGATATTGTGAAGGATTCATCAGTTAGCTTGCCTCACTAGTTTGGGACTTCTATGATCAAAGGTTCTCTAAATAGGCTAGGGTGAGCTGTAGGGTTAGGATTAAGGATAGATCCAGTGTTAGGTTTACAGTACTTTTGTTCAAATTTCTTTGATACTAGGCTGGATTTATCTTTTACCTAGCCTTACTATCTTATCCTGGTTTGGGCCTTCTAGGTTCACTGGTTTGCTGTCAGTATTTCAGATTTTTTTTTAAAGATTTCACTTCATTTTGACCTATATGGATAAAGGGAAATGGAGCTGGAAATCAAACAGGGTTTTTGGTAGCTGCTTGAAACTTCACACTCTCAATCAGTTGTCTGTGAGGACACTCTGGTTTTATCCTTGTGAATGTATCCCAACGATGAGGCATGCAAAAATAACACTATGTGAGGGCATTTTAGGAGACGACAGGAAAACATGCATATACTGAACTACTTCCCCCAATCATTTGGTCAGATTTCTTTCATACTGGGCAGGGTTCATCTGTTAGCTTTCCCCACTAGGCTCCTCATCTTTGAGACTTCTATGATCAAAGGTACTCTAAACAGGTTAGGTTACAGTTAGGTCTAGTGTTAGGGTTAGAGTTTGTCTTGTTCAAATTTCTTTGATGCTGGGCAGGATACATGTTTTACCTAGCCTTACTATGTTCCACAGATTTCGGCCTTCTCAGTTCAATTCTTTGCTGACAGGAACAATTTGTATTTTATGGATTCACTTCATTTTGATCTACATGGGTAAATGGACATAGAGCTGGAAATCAAACAAGGTTGGTGCTAACTGCTTAAAACTTCACACACTCAATCAGTTCTCTGTGGGCACTCTCTGGTTTGTTCCTTGTGTAATGATTAATAAGCTGAAGCATGCAATACAAATTTATCTTAGAACACTTTAGGATAAAACATGGAAATATGCATGTACAGAAATAGCTAACCCAATTATTTTGTCATATTTCTTTGAAACTGCCCATGATTCATCTCTAAGCTTACCCCACTAGACTCCCCAATTTTGAAACTTCTATGATCAAAGTTTCTCTAAACAGATTAGCTTTAGTGTTAGACTTAGTGTTAGGACTAGGTTTAGACCAGGTGTAGGTGTTAGGGTTAGAGTTAGTTTTTTGTTGTTTTTTTTTTTTTTTTTAGTTTCTATGATACTGGGCATGATTCACCTTTTTTTCCTATTTTGACTATACTCCAAATGTTTGGGCCTCCTACGTAAAAGGGTTTTCTCTCAGGAACAGTTTCAATTTTCATTTCTCTTCTTTTTGCCCTATAGGGGTGAATGGAAATGAAGCTGGAAATCAAACAGGGTTTGTGCTAGCTACTTGTGAAAGGTTAATAAAATAGGTACTTGTCATTCCGTTTTTCTGTATGCTTAACAAAACACTGTTGAAATCCTGAGAACTGTTTGCTAATCTTGTTCCCAGAATGTGCTGTCCCCAACTGCCAAACTGCAGAATGCACTCCCTCACTCAGTTGCAGGCAAACTGTCCACTCGCCCTGACCCGTCAATGAACTTCCCTCACTGCCCTCTCCAAGAAAACTATATAAGCTCTGCTTAAGCTGTTCCCAGTGCTCTATCTCTCTTTGCTCTAGTGAGCCCTGAGCCCCAGCATGCTGGTATCCAAATAAACCCTTTTTGCTGTTGCATGAGACAATCTCTTGGTGGTCTCTTCCTCCGACGTTTCGCTGGTCCCTTACATTTGGTGCATTGCCCGGGAAGTGCGCATCGCCGGACAGGGAGACCCCAACAGACTCCTTTGGGGGGTAAGTAAGGCGCCTCTTCTTCTTCTTCTTCTTCATCTCCTCCTTCTTCTCCTTGTTTTTCCTTTGCGATTGCTCAGAGCTTGGTTTTTGGCTCAGTGGAGAGCGTGAGCTCTCAGAGCCTTTCTGGTTTTTCTGTTTGGGTTGGCAAAGTGTGTTTGCCAGCGGAGAACGTGAGCTCCCCCTGGCGGTGGTGGACAGACGTGTCCTGAAGCCACAGGCCACATTCTTCAAGGGATGCCTTGAAGGACTCTGGGAGGGACGGAAGTGCCCTAATCTGGGAGGGACGGAAGTGCCCTCATCTGGGATGGAAGTGCCCTCATCTGGTATATTCTGCTTCAAAGCCGTCTGTTCTTGCCGGCAATTCTTTCTCTCAGGTTGAATTCACTGTCTGTTTTTAATCTTTGCCTCTGAACTTGTGTTACACGTTTACTGTGTGTGTCTGTGTTTGTGTCATGTTTGTATTGTCCCTGTCTTTGTTCAAGTAACTTTCATTATGGGACAGAGCCATTCCACGCCTCTGTCCCTGACCCTTGATCACTGGACTGAAGTCCACTTAAGGGCTCAGAATCTTTCTTTTTCAGTAAAATGCCAGACTTGGCAGACTCTCTGTGCCTTAGAATGGCCCACCTTTGGAGTCGGATAGCCTCCAGAAGGATCTTTCTACTCCCCACTAATTCAAAAAGTCAAAGATATTATTTTTCAGCCGGGGCCACATAGCCATCCAGATCAACAACCGTATATCTTAACTTGGCAGGACCTCTGTGAATCTCCTCCTCCATGGGTGAAGCCTTTTCTTGTCCCTGTCCCCACTCCTACTCCTCCCCCCACGATTCTATCTCTCAAACCCTCTGCTCCTCCTCCACCCTCTGCTCTCCCTGAGTCTCAAGATTTGACTCTACTGGACTCTCCTCCCTTTCCTTATCCCCTGCCTTTGTTCCCCAACCCCCAACACCCTCTAAGTGATTCTCCTGCTGCTGACTCAGCCTTTCCACCATTGGAGGAAGTTAAGCCAGCCCAGCACCCTCCAGATGACTTCCCCAAGGCACACATAGCCCCTCCTCCCCTGGAGTAAGCTGGCCCGGCTAAAGGAACTCGCTGGCAGCGAATGATTAAAAACCCTGAAGCCCCCGTGATACTTCCCCTCCATCTTTATGGGCCAATGATAGAGGATGGCCATGGTGGAGAAATACAAGCCTACCAGTATTGGCCTTTCTCCTCTTCAGATCTATATAACTGGAAAAATAACAATCCCCCTTTTTCCGAGGACCCCACCCGGCTCAGAGGTCTGATTGAGTCATTGATGTTTTCACACCAGGCTACTTGGGATGACTGCCAACAACTCTTAGGCACTCTCTTCATGACAGAGGAATGAGAGAGAATCCTTCTGGAAGCTAGAAAAAAATATCCTCGGACCAGATGAGCGACCGACACAACTTCCCAACATAATCGAAGCCAACTTCCCCTTGAACCGAACCAACTGGGACCCCAACACCTTTGAAGGTAGGGAGCATCTGTCCACTTATCACCGGGCTCTAATAGCGGGTCTCCGAGCAGCCGCTAGATGGCCAACTAATTTGGCCAAGGTAAGAGAGATTATTCAAGGGCCTAATGAATCTCCCTCTATGTTTCTGGAGAGAATTATGGAGGCATATAGGAGATATACTCCTTTTGATCCTCAGGCAGAGGATCAAAAGGCATCTGTCATGATGGCCTTTATTGGGCAAGCTGCCCTGGATATTAAAAGAAAGTTACAATGCTTAGATGGATTACAAGATATGACTCTGAGAGATTTAGTCAGAGAAGCCAAGAAGGTATACTATAAGAGAGAAACTGAGGAAGAGAAGGAACAAAGGAGGGAGAAAGAAAGGGAGCAAAGGGAGGATAAAAGAAGCAAAAGACAGACTGAGGCATTGACTAAGGTCCTGGTCACAACAACAAATAGGCCAGTAGTTAAGAGACAGGGAGACAGAAAGGGATACCTGGGCCCACGCCAGAAGCCACCACCTCTGGCCTCAGATCAATGTGCCTACTGTAGAGAAAAAGGACAGTGGGCCAAATAGTGCCCTAGGAAGAAACAGCCACGCCAGCCAGCCATTCTAACTCTGGAGGATGACTAGGAAAGTCAGGGCTCGGATCCCCTCCCTGAGCTCAGGGTAACTTTTGATGTGGAGGGGACCCCAGTAAACTTTGAAGTGGATACAGGGGCAGTATACTCAGCCCTTAAGGACCCATTGGGCCCTCTATCAACTAAAAGATCTCTAGTTCAAGGGACTAATGGCAGTAAATATCGGGCTTGGACAACTAAGAGGACCATGGACCTGTGAAAAGGAAAAATCCATCACTCCTTCCTAGTGATCCCAGAATGCCCAGCCCCATTGATGGGCAGAGATCTGCTCACCAAACTCCAGGTCAGAATAACTTTTAACCCTGAAGGCCCCCAAATGGAATTTCTAAATCCTTCAGTAAAAACTCCTATAGTCATGGCTTTAACTATGTCAGTAGAAGATGAACATCAACTCTTCACACCCCCCAAGACTGATCAAACAGGCAAGCTATCCCAGAAATGGAAAACAGATTACCCAGATGCCTGGGCAGAAACTGCTGGGTTAGGCCTAGCCATAAAACAACCTCCAATAATGGTGGAGATAAAACCTCAGCCTCCCCAATTAATATTAAACAATATCCTCTGAGCAAAGAAGCTAAAGATAGGATAAGGCCCCATATTCAGAAATATCTGGCCTTAGGGGTCCTAAGGCCCTGTCAATCGGCCTGGAACACTCCCCTGCTACCAGTAAAAAAGCCAGGAACCGGGGACTATAGCCCCGTTCAAGACCTAAGAGAGATCAACAACAAAGTGCAGGACATTCACCCCACAGTACCTAATCCGTACAATATGCTTAGCACCCTGAACCCTGAGCGAAAATGGTATACTGTCCTGGACTTAAAAGATGCTTTCTTTTGCTTGCCTCTGCATAAAGATAGTCAGCTGCTGTTTGCTTTCGAGTGGGTAGACCCAGAAACCGGAATGTCTGGTCAACTAACTTGGACCAGACTCCCACAGGGGTTCAAAAACTCCCCCACTCTCTTTGATGAAGCCCTCCACAGAGATCTCAACAACTTCAGAACCATGCATCCTGAAGTCACCCTACTCCAATATGTGGATGACCTCCTACTGGCAGCAGACACCAAGGAAAACTGTGAGTCTGGGACCCAAGCACTACTATCTGATCTTGCTCAACTCGGGTATAGAGCTTCTGTCAAAAAGGCCCAAATTTGCCAGCAAGAAGTAATCTTCCTGGGCTATTCCCTTAGGGGCAGTAAACGATGGCTCACTGAGCCCAGAAAACAAACCGTTGTGCAGATACCACCCCCATCTAATAGGAGGCAACTCAGAGAGTTTCTTGGGACTGCTGGCTTTTGCAGGTTATGGATACCTGGGTTTGTATCCTTAGCTGCTCCTTTATACCCGTTGTTAAAGGGAAATGCCCAATTCCAATGGAACCCTGAGCACCAACAAGCTTTTGATAACATCAAAAGGGCATTGCTATCTGCTCCGGCCTTAGCACTCCTGGATGTAGAAAAAGCCTTTACTCTCTACATTGAGGAAAAGAAAGGAATAGCATGAGGAGTGCTCACTCAGACTCTAGGACCCTGGAGAAGGCCTATAGCCTACTTATCTAAAAAGCTGGACCCAGTGGCTAGTGGATGGCTCCATTGCATAAAAGCTATAGCAGCGGTGGCCCTACTAATCAAGGATGCTGATAAGTTAACGCTGGGGCAGAAGCTAACCATTATAGCCCCCCATGCCCTAGAGATCATCATCTGCCAGCCACCAGACAGATGGATATCAAACTCTAGAATAACACACTATCAGAGCCTGTTGCTTGACAAGGACAGAATAATACTGGGACCCCCCACCCCACTTAACCCAGCTACACTACTACCTGAACAATCATCAGAACCCGTCACTCATGACTGTCAACATATACTGGCAGAAGAAACCAGTATACGACGGGATTTAAAGGAACAGCCACTGCCCCACCCTGAGATCATATGGTTCACTGATGGCATCAGCTTTCTCCAGGATGGTAAGTGGTGGGCTGGGGCAGCAATAGTTAGCACAACTCAAGTCATCTGGTCCTCTAGCCTCCCGGAGGGAACATCGGCTCAAAAGGCAGAGCCGATCGCCCTCTCGAAGGCATTAGAACTAGTGGCAGGCAAAAAGGCCACCATATACACAGATAGCCGCTATGCCTTCGCTACCGCTCATATACACGGGGCTATCTACCAGCAAAGGGGACTACTAACCTCGGCGGGAAAAGAAATTAAAAACAGAGATGAGATCCTCCATCTCCTCTCAGCAGTGCAAAGCCCTAAAGAACTAGCTATAGTGCACTGTCTAGGACACCAGAAAGGAAACGATCCCATAGCAGTCGGGAACAGGAGGGTGGATGAAGAGGCTAAATTGGCAGCCCTAAAAGGAGTAACCATGTTAACGCTTTCCACAAGGGGGGAATATGAGTCAGGAGATTTAACTACATCAGAGCATCCCGACAACTTAACATCTAAGGACACTGACACTGAACTCCTTGACTACACTGAGCCCAGCTTGCAATTTCAGAAAGCCCTACACTACGTTAAAAATGTACATCAACTCACTCACCTTGGTTCAAAGAAACTGCAGGCATTCCTAAAGGATCAAGAACAGAGTTTTCCACTAACCGGCTCACAGCAAAAGGAAATAGCTGAACGAGTAACAAAAGCCTGTCGGGCCTGTAAATTGGTTAATGCTTACCCCGCCAAGCTTCCTGTAGGAAGGCGCCTTCGATGGACCAGACCAGGACAATTTTGGGAAGTGGACTTTACTGAAATTAAGCCAGCAAGGTATGGACTTAAATATCTCCTAATCGTTGTAGATACATTTTCAGGATGGATTGAAGCCTTCCCCACAAAAAAAGAAACGACGCAAATGGTGGTCAAGAAGATCCTGGAAGATATTTTTCCAAGATACGGCCTGCCTAAGATAATAGGGTCTGATAATGGACTGGCGTTCGTGGCCCAGGTAAGTCAGGGGTTAGCCAGGACCCTGGGGTTTAATTGGAGGTTACATTGCGCTTATAGACTGTGAACGTCTAGAGCGTTCGGGTCCCTGGGTAAGGGTCACGAAATAACCAGGACACAGGGGATGCAGAGCGAAGGCAGCAATTGTAACTGCATGCTGAGGTTTATTTGCAAGTTCCTTTTATATTATTCTTCTAACAAAGCAAGCAATTCTTCAATAACACTTTACCCACATTGCCCAAATATCATGCCTCAGCGGATACACAGAGCTAAATTCACACTGTTCCTTTTCATTTGATAAGTACCCTCATAAAGTTCTTTGTAGACATTATCTAATCCCCTGAGGATGCATTTGTTTCTTTTAGAATGTACTGTTCCCAGGATAAGTATGCAGGAAGCTTCTTCCTCTTGGCCAAACCATGCAGAACTTGTGACTTGCGATAAGGGGAAGAGAACTTTTCCTCCTCCTAACTGAGGTTTGCCTCAGCTGACCTAAATCACAGCCACAGCTCTTGCAAAAAGTCAGGCCTGAGGGAGCTAAAGTCTGCACACTTAAACCCCAACAATAGACCCCAGAGCTCAGGACAAATAGAAAGAATGAATAGAACCATTAAAGAGACCTTGACGAATTTAAGCTTGGAGACTGGCATAAAAGATCGGACTATGCTCCTGCCTTATGCACTGTTTCGTGCAAGAAATACTCCCTCTATTTCTTTGTGTAACCTCACCCCCTATGAAATTCTCTATGGTGCCCCTCCTCCAGTAAGGGACCTGACCCCAACTCTAAGACCTAAGGATTCCTTTCACACCCCCTTGCTTGACAGACTTAAAGCTATTGAAAGAACCCAGCGATACCTGTGAAAACAGCTGGCCACTGCCTACCAACCTGGAGATGAAGGGACTTCACATCGATATCAAGTGGGGAACTTCGTCTACGTAAGACGACATCAGGTGTCTTCCCTAGGACCCCGCTGGAAAGAACCATACCAGGTGCTACTTATAACACCTACAGAGGTAAAGGTAGATGGAATCACTTCCTGGATCCATGCCTCTCATCTCAAGCCTGCGCCCTGTCCAGACTCTGGCTGGAAATTGGAAAAGACTGGTAACCCTCTCAAATTGTGTATTCGCCATGTGGATAGGGCTAGGGATTCTCCCCATGATCACCAGTAGTCCTAACCCTCATCAGCCCATTCAGCAGAGATGGCTGATCACAAATCCTACTGGACAGGAAGTATGGTCTATCTCACATACAGCCCCCTTAGGGACCTGGTGGCCATCTCTCCACCCAGACATTTGTCATCTGGCTATAGGCCTTTCCTATTGGGACATCCCTGATGAAAAAGATCCCACTAAAATTCCATTAAATCCCTTCCGTACCATAGATAATGGAAACAAACATTATGGATGTAGGGACATGCAAGCCAGATGTAGGTTGGCTAGCCTGGATTATTATGTTTGCCCGGCGGACTATCGAAGCTGCAAACAGTCACGGCTGTGTGGGGGGAAAAGCTGACTTCTTCTGTAAGTCATGGGGATGTGAGCATACAGGGGCTGTCTGGTGTAACCCAAACTCCCCTGATAGTCTGATTCGGGTAAGAAGAAATAATACTAAGTTAAATCCCAAACAATGTCTCCAATTTAAACAGAGCCCCCAAGCGGGGACTTCTGGACTAGTTGACCCTACTCCATGTGACACAAATAGCCTATGTAACCCCCTAAATATAACCTTCACCTCCAAAGGAAGAAACCAAAATATCTGGGCATGGCTTTCAGGAAAAACCTATGGGATGCGATTTTACACCACAGGATATGATTTTGGCCTTTGGTTCACTATCAGGTTTGAGAGAAAAGAAATTCCCTTGGCCATAGGGCCCAATCCCCTCAAGCCAGGAATTGGGCCTCATATACCACCCAAACCTAAATCTACTAGGGTCCTTTCACTTTCCCATACTCCTCAAGTTTCACCTTCATTTACTTCCCCAATCCAGAGTGAAGTCAACCCTTTCCCCTGGGGGCTAATTGAAGGAGCCTTTGTGGTGCTGAATTTCACACAACCAGACCTCACTCAGTCTTGTTGGCTCTGTCTCTCCTCTGCTCCTCCTTACTATGAAGGGATAGCAATTGATGAGACTGATGCAGTAAAAGCACAGAGTTCCTCCTGTAATTGGGGTGAAAATCCTAAGTTAACCCTCCCAGAAGTAACAGGCTTATGTATAGGGTCTCCACCTAAAAGTAAACAACACTTATGTACCCAGATAAAAAATATTGGCATCACACAGGGTTTCCTTACTCCTGAAAATGGAACTTTGTGGGCATGTGACACAGGGTTAACTCCTTGCATTTCAGCCCAGATATTTAACAGCTCTGTAAATTATTGTGTAATGGTGCAGATGTTTCCCAGAGTGCTCTATCATGATGCAGGTTCATTTGAAGATCAAATAGGGGTGCATACAATCCGGTTTCACCGGGAACCTGTATCCCTCACTTTAGCGATCTTATTAGGAATGGGAATTGCTGCAGGGGTGGGCACAGGGACCACTGCCCTGGTCCATGGGACACAACAAATGACCCAATTAGAAAGAGCAATGGACCAAAACTTAAAGATATTAGAAACCTCCATCACAGCTTTGCAGGAATCTTTAACCTGTCTCTCTGAAGTTGTTTTACAGAACAGGCGAGGGTTGGGCCTCCTCTTCATGAGAGAAGAGGGCCTTTGTGCTGCATTGAGGGAAGAATGTTGTTTTTATGCCGACCATACTGGAGTTGTAAAAGAATCTATGAGCAAACTAAGAAGACGCCTTGAAGGGAGTCAGAGAGAGAGAGAGGGGGGCCCAAAAAGGGTGGTATGAGTCTTGGTTCACACAGTCCCCCTGGTTAACTATGCTTTTATCAGCCCTGGCCGGTCCTTTAATAATTCTTATATTGTTGCTAACTCTAGCACCCTGTTTGCTCAACCGTGTAGTTTCCTTTCTCCAAGCCCAAATTGGACAAGTCAAACTTATGGTAATCAGACAACAATATACCCCACTAGCAGACACAGAATGTGACACCCCCAATGATCACTTTTATGATTAAAAGTAGCCAGAAGAAGAAGTGGGGAATGAAAGGTTAATAAAACAGGTACTTGTCACTCCGTTTTTCTGTATGCTTAACAAAACACTGTTGAAATCCTGAGAACTGTTTGCTAATCTTGTTCCCAGAATGTGCTGTCCCCAACTGCCAAACTGCAGAATGCACTCCCTCACATGGTTGCAGGCAAACTGCCCACTCGCCCTGACCCATCAATGAACTTCCCTCCCTGCCCTCTCCAAGAAAAGTATATAAGTTCTGCTTAAGCTGTTCCCAGTGTTCTATCTCTCTTTGCTCTAGTGAGCTCTGAGCCCCAGCATGCTGGTCTCCAAACAAACCCTTTTTGCTGTTGCATGAGACAGTCTCTTGGTGGTCTCTTCCTCCAACATTTCGCTGGTCCCTTACACTTGAAACTTCACACACTCAGTCAGTTCTCAGTGAATATTCTCTGGTTTGTTTCCTGTGAAGTATCCCTAAGCTGAAATAGAAAGAAACAGCTTTATCTCTGAGTGCTTTAGGAGCAATCAAATTACACATGTACTGAAAGATCTTTGAATTTATTTTGGTCAGTTTACTTTGATACTGTACAGGATTCATCTTTGACCAACCTTAGTAGGCTCCCCAAGTTTGGGCCATCAAGGTTCAATGGTTCAGTGTTAGGAAAGTTTGGATTTTTAGTTTTCACTACATTATGGCCTATAGGTGTGAATGGAAATGGAGCTGGCAATCAAACAGGGTTGGTGCTAGCTGCCTGAAACTTCACACACTCAATCACTTTGCTGTCGGCAGGCTCTGTTTTATTCTTGTGAAAGTATCTTAAGCTGAAGCATGAAAAAACAATTTATCCAAGAGCACATTAGGAGAAAACAAGGTATATAGGCATGTACTGAAACACCTTCCCCAAATATTGGTCAGAATTTTTGATGCTGGGCAGGATTCATCTCTTACCTTGCCCTAGTAGGCACCCCAAGTTTAGGACTTTTATGATCAAGCTCTATAAACAGGAAAGGCTTAGTTTTCAGATTAGGGTTAGGGCTAGGGTTAGAACTAATGTTCAGGTTAGAGTTAGTTTTGTTCAAATTTCTTTGATACCGGTCAGGATTCATCTTTTACCTAGCATTACCATGTTTCCCAGGTTGGGCATTCTCAGTTCAAGGTTTGCTGTCAGGAACAGTTTATGTTTTCAGGTTTCACTCATCTTGACTTCTCTGCATTAGTGTTAGGGTTAGGCCTATGGCTCAGTTTTCTTTTACGGATAGGGATAGGGTTAGGGCTAGATTTTGAATTAGTGTTAGGGTTAGGGCTAGTGTTAGGGTGAGGTGTAGGCTTAGGTTTAGGGTTAGATTTAGAGTTAGGGTTAGATCCAGGGTTAGGGTTAGGGTTAGGGTGAGTGTTACGATAATGAAAAGGTTATAACTAGGGAAATGGCTAGGATGAGAGTTAGATATAGATTTAGGACTACGCTTAGGCTTAGTGTTAGGGTTAAAGCTAAAATAGTGCTAGGATGAGGGCGCTAAGGTTAGTGTTAGGGATAGGCCTAGGGGTAGGGCTAGGTTTAGGATTAGCATTAGAGTTAGGATTAACTTTAAAGGAATGGGTGGGGTTATAGCTAGCTTTAGGGCTAGCGTGAGGGTTAGAATTAGGATTAGGGTTGGGAATGGTGTTTAGGTTAGGATTAAGGTGAGTTTTCAGGCTATGGTTTCTTTTAGGTTAAAGGCTAGAACTAGGCTAGGGCTAATGTCAAGTCTAGAGTTATGATTAAGGATAGTTTTAGGGTTAGGTTATTGCTAGGTCTAGTGTCAGAGCTATGTTTCAGGTAAGGGTCAGATTTAGAGTTAGGGGTATTATTAGGGTTAGGGTCAGGGTTAGCATTTGGTTTTGGTCAAAGTTTAGGTTTAGGGCTTGAATTAGTGTTAGGTTTAGGCTTAGGGTTAGGGTAATGGATAGGGTTAGGTTTAGGTTTCAGTTAAGCTTTAGGGTCATGGATGGGTCAGGTTTAGCAATAGGATTAAGGTTAGCATTAGGTTAGGGTTATGTTTAGTATAATGGATAGATTTAGAGCTAGGGTTAGGGCTAGGTTATAGTTTGGATTAAGTCTAAAATGAGAGTTAGGTTTAGGGATAGGGCTAGGGTTTCGTTTACGGTAAATGTTAGGTTTAGGGCTAGCGTTATGGTTAGGTTAGGGTAAGGGTAAATTTTTGAACTAGGGTAATGGCTAGTGCGAGGGTTAGATGTACGTTCAGGTCTAGGAATATGTTTATGGCTAGGTTTTGGTTTAGGGTTTGGGTTATGGCTAGAATATTCATTACAATTAGGGTTAGTTTTAGGGTAATGGATAATGTTAGATTTAGGGTTAGGGTTAGGGTTAGGTTATGATTTAGGGCTAGTCTTAGGATTAGGTTTAGTGTAAGGCTTAATATTTCTGCTAGGGCTAGGGCTATGGTGAGATTTAGGTTTATGGTTAGGTCTTTGGATTCATTTATGTTTAGGGTTAGATTTAGTGTTAGGGATAGGGTTATAATTAGGGTTAGGTTTAGGGTTAGGGTAATTGACAGGGTTAGAACTAAAGTTTGAGCTAAAATTAAGGTTAGGATAAGAGCTAGGGTTAGGGTTGTGGTTTAGTATAGGGCTAGGGTTTTGTTTAGGGTAAGGTTTTGGCTTTGAGCTAGGGTTAGGTCTAAGGCAAGTGTTAGTGTTAGGGCTAGGTTTAGGGTTACAGTCATGCTTAGGGCTAAGTTTAGGCCTAGGATTATGGCTAGGTTTTGTGTTAGGTTTAGGGCTCTGGTTGGGATTATAGTTAGGGTTAGGGCTACTGTTAGGGTTAAGATTAGGGTTAAAATAGTGTTAGCCCTAGGGTTATGTTTAGGGCTAGTATTAGGGTTAGGGTTATGGCTAGGTCTAGTATTACGACTAGGTTTTGGGTTAGGGTCAGGTTTAGAGATAGGTTAATGTTAGGGACAGGGTCAGTGTTCCGGATAGGATAAGGGTTAGGGTTAGAGCCAAAATTAGGACTAGTGTTAGGTCTAGGGGTAGGGTAAGTATTTAGTTTAGGTTAAGGGTTATTGTTAGGGCTAGAGCTAGGGTTTTGTTTAGGTCTAGGGCTAGAATTATAGCTATATTTAGGATTAGTTTTGGATCTAGATCTAGTGTTATGATCCAGTATAGGAATAGGCTTTCTGGTAGGGCTATTGTTAGGGTTTGGTTTAGGGTTAGAGTCAGGTTTAGACCTACGGTTACTGTTAGGATCAGAATAAGGGTCAAGGTTAGGGTTAGAACTAGAATTAGGGCTAGGGTTAGGACTAGTAATACTGTTAGTGTTTAAGTTGGGCTTTGGATTAGGGTTAGGACTAGGGTTAGCATTTGGTTTAGAGTTTGTCTTACGGTAAGGGATAAGGTTAGAGCTATGGAAGGGCTCGGTTTAGGGTTAGGGTTATGGCTAGTTAGGGTTAAGATTATGGTTTAAGCTAGGGTTAGGTTTAGAATTAGGGGTAGAATTTGTGTTAGGGTTAGGGCTAGTGTTTTGGCAATGACTAGTGTATGAACTGGGGTTAAGATTAGGGCTAGTTTTAGGGTTAGGGTTAAGGAAAGTTCTTGTGTTAGGGTTAATTTAAGGTTAGGGTGATGTTTAGAGCTAGGATTAGTGTTAGGATCAGGTCAGGGTCAGAGTTATTTTTAGAGTTAGGGATAGGGCTAGGTGTAGGTTTATGGTTTGGTTTAGGTTAAGGGTTAGGGTTATGGATATGGCTTGGTTTTAAGGCTAGGGCTAGGGTTAAGGCAAGTTTTAGGATTAGCATTATTGTTTGGGCTAGTGTTAGGGTTTGGTTTAGGATTATGGTTATGGTTAAATTTAGAGTTAGGTTTAAATTTAGAGTTAGGTTTAGATCCAGGGTTGGGCTAGGGCTAAGGATAGAACTAGGGCTAGGGCTAGGGCAAGAGTTAGAGTTAGTCTTAAGGCTAAGTTTAGGGTTAGGATAGGACTAAATTAGGGTTAGTGCTAGGCTTAGTGTTAGGGTTAGGCCTAGGGTTAGGGCAAGGGTTATGGTTAGGTTTAAGATTATGGTTAGGTTTAGGGTTATTGTTAGGTTTAGGGTAAGGGATGGGGTTATAGCTAGGTTTAGGGCTAGGGCGAGTGTTAGAATTAGGGTAAAACTCGGGTTATGTTTCGGGTTAGGATTAAGGCTAGGTTAAGAGCTAGGGCTAATTTCAGGTCCAGCTTTACAGTTAAAAATAGTTTAGGGTTAGTTTAGATGTAGTGTAAGGGTTAGGATTAGAGTTTCAGTCAGGTTTAGAGCTAATGGTATTGTTTGGGTCAGGGTGGTGATTAGTGTTTGGCATAGGTTAAGGTTTAAATTTAGGGCTCGAATTAGCATAGGTTTAGGATTAGGAAAAGGATATAGTTAGGTTTAGGTTTCAAGTTAGGTTTAGAGTAATGGATAGGGTTAAGATTAGGGATATGGTAATGTTTAGGCCTAGGGTTAGCATTAGCATTAGGATTATGGTTAGGGTAATGGATAGGGTTAGAACTAGGGTTAGAGCTAAGGTTATGGTTATTCTTAGTGCTTGATTTAGGGTTACGGTTAGGGTTAGGGTTAAAGCTCGGTTTAGGGCTCAGATTAGGCTAGGTTTTGGGTTAAGTTAGGACTAGGGTTAGGGTTATGGCTAATGTAAGTACTAGGGTTACAATTAGGGCTAGTTTTAGGGTTAGTGTTAGGGTTAGGGCTAGGTCTAGTGTTATGTTTAGGGTTATGTTTAGGGTGATGTTTAAAACTAGGGTTAGTGTTTGCGTCAGAATCAGGGTTAGGGCTAATTTTAGGTTTCTGCTCAAAAGTTGAATTAGGGCTCGGGTTACAGCTAGGTGTAGGGTTAGGGTTTGGTTTTGGTTATGGGTTAGGGTTAGGAATATGGCTTGGTTTTGTATTAGGGCTAGGCCAAGAGTTAGGGCTAGTTTTAGGAGTAGCATTAGGTTTAGGGTTAGGGTTAGGGTTAGTGTTAGATTTAGGCATAGGCTTTGCATTAGAGTTAGATTTAGAGTTAAGGTTAGATCCAAGGTTAGGGCTAGGGCGAAGGAAATGGCTAGGGTTAGGCCTAGGATTAGAGCTAGGTTTATAATTCCAGTAAGGGATAGGGTAAGAACTACTTTTAGTGCTAGGGAGAGAGACTTAGTTTTAGGGCTAGGGTTAGGGTTAGGGTTAGGGATAGGGCTTAGTTAGGTCTAAGATTAGGGATAGGGTTGGTTTTAAGTTAGGCCTAGGTTTAAGGTTAGGGTTATGATTAAGGCTATGCTTAGTGCTAATATGGGCAAGGGTTTGTGTTCAGGTTAGGGTTAGGATAATATCTAGAGCTAATGTCAGGTCTAGTGTTATTGTTATAGATAGTTTTAGGGATAGGTTTTGGCTAGGTATAATGTAAGGATTGAGTTTAGTGTAAGGGTCAGGTTAGAGCTAGGTGAATTATAAGGGTCAGGGTCATGGTTAGGGTTTCTTTTAGGTTTGATTTAGGGTTAGGGCTCAAATTAGCCCTAGGGTTATGGTTAGGGTAATGATAGGGTTAGATTTAGAGTGAAGGTTAGGTTTAGGGTTATTGATAGGATAGGGTTAGTGATAGGTTTAGGGTTAGGCCTAGGGTTAGCATTAGGGAAAGGGTTATGTTTAGGGTAATGGATACCATTAGAGTTAAGTTTAGAGCTAGGGTTATGGTTAGGATTAGGTCTTGAGAAAGGGTTAGGCCTAGAATTAGCATTAGGATATGAGTTATGATTAGGGTAATGGGTACAGTTAGAGTTAACTTTATAGCTAGACTCATGGTTAGGATTAGGTCTTGAGTTAGTGTTAGGGTATGGGTTAGAACTACGGTTAGAGTTAGTGTTATGTTTAGTGTAAGAGTTAGGTTCTGAGCTATGATTAGTGTTAGAGCAAGTGTTAGGTTCAGGGTTATGTTTAGGGATAGGATTACGGTAGGTTTAGGGTTAGAATTAGGGTTAGGGGAATGGTAATAATTAAGTTTAGGGTTAGGGTTAGTGTAATAAATATGGTTAGATGTAGGTTTAGGTTTAGGGACAGGGCTAGATTTAAGTTTAAGGTTAGGGTTAGGTCTATGGTTATGTTTAGGTTTATGGTAAGGATTAGGGTTTGATCTATGGTTAGGGCTATAGCAAGTATTAGTTTAGAGTTAGGTCTAGGGTTAGTTTTCTGTTTAGGGTTTAGGATTATGGTTAGGGTTGAGGCTAGGGTTACATTTAGGGTTAGGGTTAGGGTAATGGGTAGGTTTAGAGCTAGGGTTACGGCTAGGGTTATGTTTGAATTAGGACTAGATTTAGGGTTAGATTCAGGGATAGTTCTAGGTTTATTTTTATAGTAAGGGCTAGGTTTTGAGCTACGGTTAGGACTAAGGCGAGGGTTAGGTTTGCGTTAGGGCTATGGTTAGGGTTAGGGCTATGCTTAGGGCTAGGTTAAGGCCTAGGATTAGATCTAGGTTTTGTGTTAGGTTTAGGCCTAGGGTTAAAACTGTGGGTAATGTAAGAGATAGGATTATGATTAGGGATAGTTTTAGGGTTAGGGTTATGCCAAGATCTAGTGTTAGGTTTAGATTTTCAGTTAGGTTCAGGTTTAGAAGTAGGTCTACATTTAAAGGAAGAGTCAGTGTTTGGGTTAGAGTTCAAGTTAGGGTTACAGCCAGAATAGAAGTAGGTTTATATCTAGAGGTAGGGTAGTGATTTGTTAGGCCTAGGACTAGGTTTTTGTTTCGTTCTAAAGCTAGTTATAAGGCTACATTTAGGATTAGGTTTGAGTCAAGGTCTAGTGTTAGGCTTTAGTCTAGTGTTAGGGTCAGGTTTAGAACTAGGGTTTGTGTTAGGTTCAGTATAAGTGTCAGGGTTAGCGTTCAAATTTGTGATAGGATTAGAGCTAGAATAAGGGCTAGGGTCAAGACTACTAATAAGGTTAGGATTTTGATTAGCCTAAGGATTAGACATAGGTCTAGGGCTACCATTAGGGTTAGGGTTATTCATAGGGTAAGTGATATCCTTAGAGCTAGGGTTAGGGCTAGAATTAGGATTAGGGTTAAATCTAGGTTTAGGGCTTGGATTAGGGCTAGATTTTGGGTTAGGATTTGGGCTAATGATAGGGCAATGGCTAGTGTAAGAACTAGGTTTACAATGAGGGTTAGTTTTAGGTTTAGGGTTAGGGGTAGGTCTAGTGTTAGGATTAGGTTTAAGGTTAAGATGATCTTGAGACCTAGGGTTTGTGTTAGGATATGAGTCAGGATCAGGGTTAGGGTTAGGACCTGAATTAAGAATAGGTTTACTTTTAGTGTCAATTTAAAGTTAGGAGGGTGTTTAGAGCTAGGGTGAGCATTAGGATATGAGTCAGGTTCAGGGTTAGATTTACGGTTAGGGTTAGTACTCAAATTAAGGCTATGGTTAGGTCTAGGTGTAGTGTTAAGTTTTGGTTTAAGTTAAGGTTTATGGTTAGGGCTATTGCTCAGTTTGTTTTACTGCTAGGGTTAGGGTTAGGGCTAGTTTTAGTGTTTGGCTTAGGCTTAGGGTTAGGGTTAGATTTCAAGTTAGAGTTAGATCTAGGGTTAGATCTAGGACTAAGGGTAGAACAAGGGTTAGGGATAGGGTTAGGGTTATGGTAGTGGATAGGCTTAGAAGTAGGGATAGGGATAGGGTGAGAGTTAGAGTTAGTCTTAGGGCTAGGGTTAGGATTAGGTTTAGTTATAAGTTAGCGATATGGCCAGTGTTAAATTTTGCTCTTGGTTTAGGGTCAGTTTTAGACATAGGGTTTGTGTTAGGGTCAGAATAAGGGTCAGGGTGAGTGAAAGGGTTTGGGGTAGGATTAGAGCTAGAATGAGGGCTAGGTTCAGGACTATTAATAGGGTTAGGATTTTGGTTAGCCTAAGGATTAGGGATAGGTCTAGGTTAACCATTAGTATTAAGGTTTCACTTAGGGTAAGGAATAGGTTTATAACTAGGTTTAGGGCTAAATTTAGGGTTAAAGTTAGGTTTAGGGTTCAGATTAAGGCTACTTTTGTGTTAGAGTTAGGACTAGGGTTAGGGCAATCGCTAATATAAGAACTAGGGTTACAATTAGGGTTCGTTTTAGGTTTAGGGGTAGGGGTAGGCATAGTTTTAGTGTTAGGGTTAAGTTTAAGTCTAGGGTGATATTTAGAGGTAGGGTTAGTTTTAGGATATGAGTCAGGATCAGGGTTAGGTTTAGGACTCAAATAAGGGCTAGGGTCACTGTTAAGTTAAGTTTATTTTTAGGATTGTGTTTCAAGCTAGAGTGAGTTTAGCATATGAGTCAGTGTCAGGTATACTTTTAAGATTATGTTTAGGACTCAAATTAAGTCTATGGTTAGGTCTAGGTGTAGTGTTAGGGTTTGTTTTATGTTAGGTTTAGGG
Source organism: Marmota flaviventris (assembly GCF_047511675.1). Lineage (NCBI taxonomy): Eukaryota > Metazoa > Chordata > Mammalia > Rodentia > Sciuridae > Marmota > Marmota flaviventris. The sequence continues at coordinate 47,549 of NW_027288266.1, forward strand.
TTGGGATTATTGCTCATTTTTGTTTTAATGCTAGTTTAAGGTTAGGAGGGTGTTTAGAGCTAGGGTGAGCATTAGGATATGAGTCAGGTTCAGGGTTAGATTTACGGTTAGGGTTAGGACTCAAATTAAGGCTATAGTTAGGTCCAGGTGTAGTGTTAAGGTTTGGTTTAAGGTTTATGGTTAGGGTTATTGCTCAGTTTGTTTTACTGCTAGGGTTAGGGTTAGGGTTAGGGCTAATTTTAACATTAGTATTAGGGTTAGGGCTAGTTTTAGTGTTTGGCTTAGGCTTAGGGTTAGGGTTAGATTTCAAGTTAGAGTTAGATCTAGGGTTAGAGCTAGGACTAAGGATAGAACAAGGGTTAGGGCTAGGGTTAGGGTTATGGTAGTGGATAGGCTTAGAAGTAGGGATAGGGATAGGGTGAGAGTTAGAGTTAGTCTTAGGGCTAGGGTTAGAATTAGGTTTAGGTATAAGTTAGAGGTATGGCCAGTGTTAAATTTTGCTCTTGGTTTAGGGTCAGTTTTAGACATAGGGTTTGTGTTAGGGTCTGAATAAGGGTCAGGGTGAGTGAAAGGGTTTGGGATAGGATTAGAGCTAGAATGAGGGCTAGGTTCAGGACTATTAATAGGGTTAGGATTTTGGTTAGCCTAAGGATTAGGGATAGGTCTAGGTTAACCATTAGTATTAAGGTTTCCCTTAGGGTAAGGGATAGGTTTATAACTAGGTTTAGGGCTAAAGTTAGGGTTAAAGTTAGGTTTAGGGTTTGGATTAGGGCTAGTTTTGTGTTAGAGTTAGGACTAGGGTTAGGACAATCGCTAATATAAGAACTAGGGTTATAATTAGGGTTAGTTTTAGGTTTAGGTGTAGGCGTAGTTTTAGTGTTAGGGTTAAGTTTAAGTTTAGCGTGATATTTAGAGCTAGTTTTAGGATATGAGTCATGGTCAGGGTTAGGTTTATGAGTCAAATAAGGGCTAGGGTCACTGTTAAGTTTAGGTTTAAGTTTAGGATGGTGTTTCAAGCTAGGGTGAGTTTAGCATATGAGTCAGTGTCAGGTATACTTTTAAGATTATATTTAGGACTCAAATTAAGTCTATGGTTAGGTCTAAGTGTAGTGTTAGGGTTTGGTTTATGTTAGGTTTAGGGTTGGGACTATTGCTCATTTTTGTTTTACTGCTAGTGGTAGGGTTAGGGCTAGTTTTATGAATAGAGTTAGGGTTCGGGTTAGGGTTAGGGTTAGGGATAGGGCTTAATTAGGGCTTTGAGGAGGTCTATGGTTAATGTTCATTTTAAGCATAGAATTAGGGTTGGATTTAGGATTTAGTTTAGGGTAAGGGATGGTGTTACGCTAGTTTTAGAGGTAGGGTGATGTTTAGAATAAGGGTTAGGATTAGGGTTATGATTAAGGCTAGGTTTAGGACTAGGATCAGGGCTAGGGTTTGTTTTAGGGTTAGGGCTAGGATTAGGAGTATGGCTAATTTCAAGTCTAGGATTATGTTTAAAGATAGTTTTAGGGTTAGGATTATTGGTACGTCTAGTGAAGGTTTAGGTTTAGGGTTAGGGTCAGGTTTAGGGCTAGGGGTATTATTAAGGTGAAGGTCTAGGTTAGGGATTGGAATAGGTTCAGGCTTAAAGTTAGGGATTCAATTAGCATTAGGCAGGGTTAGGGTAATGATAGGTTTTTATTTATGTTTCATGTTAGATTTACGGTAATTGATAGTGTTAGGTTTAGCGATAGTGTTTGTGTTAGGCCTAGGGTTAGCATTAGGGTAAGGGCAGTGGTTAGGAAAATGGATAGGGTTAGAGCTAAGTTTAGGGCTAGGGTTATGGTTAGGAATAGGTCTTGAGTTAGGGTTAGGGTTAGGGTTAGAACTAGGGTTAGTGTTAGGGTTATGTTTAGCATAAGGGTTAGGTTTTGACCTAGGGTTAGGGCTAGGGCGAGGGTTAGGTTTAGAGTTAGGTCTAGGGATAAGATTAGAGTTTGGGTAGGGTTAGGGTTAGAGTAATGGTTATGGTTAGATGTAGGCACAGGTTTATGGTTAGTGATAGATTGAGGTTTAGGTTTAGGTTTAGGGCTATGGTTATGTTTAGGTTTATGGTAAGGGTTAGGGTTTGAGCTAGAGTTAGGTCAATGTTGAGTGTGAGGTTTAGGGTTAGGTCTAGTGTTAGTTTTCTAGGTTATGTTATAGGGTTATGTTATGGTTATGTTTAGTGTAAGGGTTAGGTTCTGAGCTATAGTTAGGGCTAGGCTCAGTGTTAGGTTCAGGATTAGGTCTAGGGATAGGATTACAGTATGTTTTGGTTTAGGGTTAGGGTTAGGATTAGACCTAAGATTAATGGTAAGGTCAGTAGAAGGGTCAGGGTTAGTGTTAGAGTTTTGGATAGGGTTAGATCTAGAATGAGTGCAAGGGTAAGGGCTATTAATAAGGTTAGTGTTTTGGTTAGCTTAAGGATAAGGGATAGGTCTAGGGTTACCCTTAGGTTTAATGTTTTGCTTAAGTAAGGGATTGGTTTAGAGCTAGTTTATGGTTAGAGTTAGGGTTAAAGCTGGGTTTAGGACTCGGATTAGGTGTAGGTTTTTGTTAAGGTTAGGGCTAGGGGTAGGGCAATGGCTAATGTAAGAACTAGGGTTACCATTAGGGTTAGTTTTATTGTTAGGTTATGGGTTAGGTTTAGTGATAGGGTTATGTTTAAGGTTAGGGTGATATTTTTAGCTAGGGTTCATGTTAGAATAGGAATCAGGGTCAGGCTTAGTTTTAGGGTTAGTGTTAGAAGTCAAATTAGGGCTAGGGTTACTGTTAGGGTTCAGTTTAAGGTGAGGGTGGTGTTTACAGCTAGGGTGACTGTTAGGATATTAGTCAGCATCAGGGTTGGTTTTAGGGTCTGGGTTAGGATTCAAACTAGGGCTAGGATTAGGTCTAGTAGTAGTGTTATAGTTTGGTTTAAGTAAAGGTTTAGAGTTAGGGTTTTTTGATTTAGTCCTATCGTTAGCTAGGATTAGGGTTAATGAAATTTTTAGGATTATTTAAGGTTAGGGCTAGTCTTAGATTTAGGCTTAGGCTTCGGTTTAGGGTTAAATTTAGAGTTAGGTTTTTATCTAAGTTTAGTGCTAGAGCTAAGGATAGGGAAAGGTTTAGGACTTGAATTTGGGATAGGGTTAGGTTTATGGGAAGGGATAGGATTAGTATGAGTGATAGGGCCAGTGTGAGAGTTAGAGTTATTCTTAGGGCTAGGGTTAGAGTTAGGTTTAGGGTTATGGCTAAATTATGGCTAGGGTTAAGGTTAGGGATAGGGTTAGAGCTAGTTTTAGAATTAGCATCAGGGTTTGGGCAATTTTTGACTTATGCATTGAGTTGGGGTTAGATTTAAAGTTAGGTTTCGATCTAGAGTTAAAGCTAGGGCTAAGGATAGGGCAGTTTTGATGAAAAGGGTGAGGTTTAGAGTTAGGCTTACAATTAGGTTAAGGGATGTGCTTTTGGCTAGGTTTAGGGCTATGGCAAGGGTTAGTATTAGGGTTAGGGCTAGAATTAGGGTTAGGGTTATGATTAAGGCTAGGTTTATGGCTAGGATGAGGTTTAGGGTTTGTGTTATTGTTAGATATAATATTATGGCTAGGGCTAATGTCAGGTCTAGGGTTATAGTTAGGGCTAGATTTAGTGTTAGGTTTATGGCTTCATCCAGTGTAAGGATTAGGTTTAGGTATAGATTCAGGTTTATATCTAGGGTTATATTTAGGGTCAGGGTCAGGTTTAGGTTTTGAGTTAGGTTAGGGATTTGGTTTAGTGTAATGACAGCATTAGTTTTAGGATTTAGATTTGGTTTAGTGTAATGGATAGGGTTAGGGTTAGACCTAGGGTTAGCTTAAGAGTTAGGGTTATTGTTAGTGTAATGGATAGGTTTAGACCTAAGGTAAGGGCTAGGGTTATGTATAGGATTAGGGCTAGTTTTGGGTTTGGCTTAGGTTTAAGTTTAGGGTTAAGGCTAGGTTTACTACTCGGTTTAAAGTTAGGTTTTGGGTTAAGATTAGGGCTAGGCTTAAGGCTATGGCTAATGTATGAAGCAGGGTTATGATTAGCGCTAGTTATAGTGTTAGGGTTAGGGCTATGTCTAGTGTTAGGTTGAGATTTACAGTGATGATGGTGTTTAGAACCAGGGTTAGTGTTAGAGTCAGGGTCAGGGTTAGTTTTCGGGTTAGGGTTAGGACTAGAGTTAGGATATTGTTAGGGATAGGTGTAGGTTTAAGGTTTGGTTTAGGATAAGGGTTTGGGTTACGGCTATGGCTCAGTTTTGTTTTAGTTGTAGGGCTAGTGTTAGGGCTAATTTTAGGATTAGCATTAGCATTAAGGCTAGTGTTAGGTTTGGGTTTAAGTTTAGGCTTAGGGTTAGGGTTATATTTAGAGTTACGGTGAGATCTACGGTTATGGCCAGGGCCATGAATAGGGCTGGGGTTAGACCAAGGGTTAGGGCTAGGATTAGGGTTCTAGTAAGGGATAGGGTTGGAACTAGGGTTAGGTGAGATTTAGAGTTAGAGTTAGTCTTTGGGCTAGGATTAGGGTTAGGGTTAGGGATAGGGCTAAATTAGGGCTAAGCTTAGCGCTAGGGTTAATGTTAGGTTTAGGCCTAGGGTTTGGGTTAGGGATAAAATTAGGCTATGCATAGGGCTAGGATAAGGGATAGGGTTTGTGTTAGAGTAAGGGCTAGGATTATGGCTAGGGTTAATATCACATCCAGGGTTAATTTTAGGAATAGTTTTAGGGTTAGTTTTATGGCTAGGTCTAGTGTAAGTGTTAGGTAGGGTAAGAGTCAGATTTATAGCTAGGGGAATTATTAGGGTCACGGTTACTATTAGGGTTTGGTTTACGTTTGAGGTTAGGGTTAGGGATCAAATTAGCATTCGGATTAGGGTTAGTGTAATAATTGGATTAGGTATAGGGTTCATGGTAGGTTAGGCTAATTGAAAGGTTTGTGGAAAGCGATAGGGTTAGGGTTAAGCCTAGGGTTAGAATTATGGTAAGGGTTATGTTTAGGGTAATGGATACAGTTAGAGTTAAAGTTAGGGCTAGGGTTATAGTTAAAATTAGGTCTTGTGCTAGGGTTAAGGTGAAGGTTAGAACTAGGAATAGGTTTAGGGTTTTCTTTGGCATAAGGGTTAGGTTCTGAGCTATGGTTATTGCTCGGCTGAGAGTTCGGTTTAGAATTAGGTCTAGGGATAGGATTGTGGTAAATTTTGGGTTAGGGTTGGTATTAGGGTTAGACCTAGGTTTAGTGTTAGGGTCAGAATAAGGATCAGGGTTAGGGTTAGGGTTTGGGATTGTGTTAGAGCTAAAACAAAGGCTAGGGTTAGGACTATTAATAGGGTTAGGGTTTTGGTTAGTTTAAAGACTAGAGATAGGTCTAGGGCTACTCTTCAGTTTAGGATTTTGCTTAGGGTAAGGGATTGATTTAGATCTAGGATTAGGGCTAAGGTTAGTGTTAGAGTTAGAGTTAAAGCTAGGTTTAGGGCTCAGTTTAGGGCTAGATTTGTATTAGGGTTAGGGCTAGGATTAGGGCAATGGCTAATGTAAGAACTAGTGTTTCCATTAGGGTTAGTTTTAGGGTTAGGGTTAGGTGTAGTTTGAGTGTTAGTGTTAGGTTTAAGCTTAAGGTGATATTTACAGTTACGGTTCTTGTTAGGATAGGAGTCAGGGTCAGGGTTATTTTTAGGGTTAGCATTAAGAGTCAAATTAGGGCTATTGTTAATGTTAGTGTTCGGCTTGAGTAGGGCAGTGTTTATATCTAGGGTGAGTGTTAGCATATGAGTCAATGTCAGGGTTAGTTTTAAGGTCTGGCTTAGGACTCAAATTAGGGCTAGGTTTAGGTGTAAGTGTAGTGTTAGTTTTTGGTTTAAGTTAAGGTTTAAGGTTAAGACTATTTATCCGTTTTGGTTTACTGCTAAGATTGGGTTAGGGCTAGTTTTACTATTATCATTAGTGTTAGGGCTAGTGTTATAGGCTTTGGCTTAGGTTTAAGGTTAGATTTAGAGTTATGATTAGGGATGGGACTAACTTTCGGGCAACTGTTAGGGCTAGTGTTAGTTTTATGGTAGCAGATAGGGATAAAACTAGGGCTAGGGCTAGGGCAAGAATTAGAGTTGGTCTTAGGGCTAGGGTTAGGATAGGGTTAGAGATAGAGCTAAATTAGGGCTAGGATTAGGGCTAGGTTTTGTGTTTAGCTTAAGCCTATGGTTTGGGTTAGGGTTAGGTTTAAATTTGGGGTAAGAGATGACATTATAGGTAGATTTAGAGGTAGGGTGAGGGTTAGAATTACTGTTAGGAATAGGGCTAGAGATAGGGTTATGATTAAGGCTAGTTTTAGGACAAGAATGAGGGCTAAGTGTGTTTATAGGGGTAGGTCTAGGATTAGGGCCAGGGCTAATTTCAGGTCCAGAATTATGGTTAAAGATAATTTTAGGTTTAGGTTTATGGCTAAGTCTAGGCTAAGGTTTAGGTGTTGGGTTATGGTCAAGTTTAGAGCTAGGGTTATTATTAGGGTCAAGGTCTGAGTTAAGGTTTGAGGTAGGTTAAGGTTTCAATTTTGGGCTTGAATTAGTTTTAGGATTAGCGCTATTTTAATGATAGGGTTAGGTATAGGATTCTGTTTAGGTTTAGGCTAATGGAACAATAACGAATCAGGATAGGGTTAGATTTGTGCTTAGGGTTATCATTAAGGTTTGGGTTATCATTATGTTAATGGATAGAGTTAGAGATCAGTTTAAAGCTAAAGTTATGGTTACAATTAGGACTAGTGTTAGGGTTAGTTTAGGTTTAAAGCTAGGGTTAGGTCTCTGATTATGGCTAGGTTTGGGGTTATGTTGGAGCTAGGGTTAGGGTTAGAGCTAATGTAAGTACTACGTTTAAGTTCAGGGCTAGTTTTAGGGTTTGAGTGCTAGGTTTAGTGTTAGGGTTAGGTTTACAGATATGGTGATGTTTAGAGGTAGAAGTGTTAGGATCAGTGTCAGGTTCAGGGTTAGTTTTAGGGTTTGGCTTCCAACTCAAATAAGTCTAGGTTTAAATCTAGGTGTAAGGTTACCGTTTGGTTTAGGTTACTGTTTAGGGTTAGAACTATTGCTCAGTTTTGTTTTAGGGCTAGGGCTAGCGTTAGGTCTCATTTTAGGATTAGTGTTATGGTTTGGGCTAGTGTTAGGTTTAGACTTAGGCTTCGGGTTAAGGCTTGTTTTAGACTTACGTTTTGCCTAATGTTAGTGCTAGGGATAAATATTGAGAAAGGATTAGCACTAGAGTTAGGGCTAGGGTTAGGTTTATGGTAAGGGATAGGGTTAGAATGAGTGATAGGGCTAGTATCAGAGAGTTAGTCTTAGGGCTAAGGTTAGGTTTAGGTTTATGAATAGGGCTAAATTACGGCTAGGGTTATGTTAGGGCTAGGGTTAAGGTTAGTTTTAAGATTAGGCTTAGGCATCGAGTTAGTGTTAGATTTAGAGTTAGATTTTGATCTAGGGTTAGTGCTAGGCCTAAGGATAAGGCAAGGGTTGCCACTAGGGTTAGGGTTAGAGTTAGGGTTTAATTTAGGCTAAGGGATGTGGTTATAGCTCGACTTAGGGCAAGGGCAAGGGTTAGTATTAGGGTTAAAAATAGGGTTAGAGTTATGATTAAGGCTATGTTTAGGGCTAAGATGAAGAATAGGATTTGTTTTAGAGTTAAGTATACTCTATTAGAGCTATGGCTAATGTTAGGTCTTGGGTTACAGTTAGGGATAGATTTAGAGTTAGGTTTATGGCTTGGTCCAGTGTAAGGGTTAGGTTTTGGTTAGGGTATGATTTAGATTTTGGTTATTTTTAGAATCAGGTTCAGGATTAGTGTTTGCATTAACTTAGTGATTAGGTGCAGGGCTCAAATTAGTGTTTGATTTTGGGTTAGTGTAATGTATATGGTTAGGGTTAGGCCTAGTGTTATCAGAAGGGTTAGGGGTATTGTTAGGGTAATGTATAGGGTTAGCCCTAAGGTTAGGGCTAGAGTTATGTATAAGATTAGGGCTAATGTTTGGGTTAGGGTTAGGTTTAAGTTTAGGGTTAAAATTAGATTTAGGACTAAGATTAAGGCTGGTTTTGGGTTAGGTTAGGGTTAGGGTTAAGGCTACCACTAATGTATGAATTAGGTTTATGACTACAGCTAGTTATAGGTTTAGAGTTAGATCTAGGTCTAGTGTTAAGGTTAGGTTTATGGTGATGATGATGTTTAGAGCCAGGGTTAGTGTTTGGGTCAGTGTCAGGGTAAGGGTTAGTTTTGGGGTTAGGGTTAGACTATAATTAGTGATAGGATTAGGGCTAGGTGTAGGGTTATGATTTGTTTTTGGTTAAGGGTTAAGGTTAGGGCTATGACTTGGTTTTGTTTTATGGCTAGGGTTAGGGTTAGTGCTAGTTTTATGAGTAGTCTTAGGGTTAGGGCTATTATAAGTGTGAGATTTAGGCTTAGGTTAAGGATTAGGAATAAGAGTAGAGTTATGGATAGGTTTAGACTTAGGGTTAGGCTTAAGTTTAGAGTTAGGTTTAGATCTAGGTTTTGTGATAGTGCTAAGTATAGGTCTAGGGTAGGGCTACGTTTAGGGCTAGGTATATGGTGATGGTAAGGGATAAGGTTACAACTAGGTATAGGGTTAGTGTGAGAGTTAGAGTTAGTCTTAGGGCTAGGGTTAGGGTTAGGGATAGGGCTAATTAGGGCTTGGATTAGGGCTAGGGTTAGTGTCAGGGTTAGGCCTAGGGTTACGGCTAGGTTTAGTGTTAGGTTTAGCGTTAGGTTAGGTTTAGGGTAAAGGATGGCAAATAGCTAGTGCTAGGACTAGGATGAAAATCAGGGTTAAGGTTAGGGTTAAGGTTAGGGTTACGGTTATGATTAAGGTGAGGTTCCTTACTAGGATGTGCCATAAGTTTTGTATTAGGTTTAGGGCTAGATTAGAGCTAGGGCTAATGTCATGTCTAGGGTATTGTTAGGGAGAGTTTTAGGGTTAGGTTTATGGCTAGGTTTATTGTAAACTTTAGGTTTCTTGTTAGGGTCAGGTTTGGAGCTATTGGTATTATTAGAGTCAGGGTTAAGTTTAGAGTTGGGCGTAGGTTAAGGTTTAGGTTTAGGGGTCAAATTAGTCTTATATTTAGGGATTCGGTAAGGACACAGATTTAGGGTTCAGGTTAGGTTTAGGTTATAGATAGGATTAAGGCTAGTGCTAGGATTAGGGTTCCGCCTAGGGTTAGCATAAGGATTATAGTTATCTTAGGGTAACAAATAGGGTTAAAGTTAGGGTTAGGGCTAGTGTTATGGTTAGGATTAGGTCTAGGTTTACGATTAGGTTTATAGTTAGGTCTAGGGTTATTGTTAAGAATAGCTTTAGGTTTAATGCTAAGTTAGGGCTTGGATTAGGGCAAGGTTTTGTGATAAGTTAGAGCTATGGCTAATGTAAGAACTAGTGTAATGATTAAGACTAGTTTTATGGTTAATGTTAGGGCTAGATGTAGTTTCAGGGTTAGTTTTAGGGTTAGGGTGAAGTTTAGAACTAGGGTTAATGTTAGTGTCAAGGACAGTGTTCAGGTATGGTAATGGTTAGGGTTAACGGCGAATTAGGACTCGGGTGAGATCTAGAGGTAGGGTTAGAGTTTGGGTTAGGTTAAGGGTTATTGTTAAGGCTAGGTCTAGTTTGTCTTTAGGTCTAGATCTATAGTTATGGCTAGATTTCAGATTAGGTTAAGTCTAGGGCTAGTGTTAGGGTTAGGTTTAGGTGTAAGGTTACCAGTAGGGCTAGTGTTAACGTTCAGTTTAGGGTTAGGTTTAGATTTAGAGCTAAGATTAGTGTTAGAGTCAGAATAATGGTCAGGGATAGGGTTAGGGTTTGGTTTATGGTTATATATAGAATGAAGGCTAGGGTTAGAACTAGTTATAGAGTTAGGTTTTGGTTAGGCTAAGGATTAGTGCTAAGAATACGGTCAGCATTAGAGTGAGGGTTTGGCTTAAGGTAAGCGATAGGATTAGACCTAAGGTTAGGACTAGGGTTAGAGTTAGGTTTATGGTTAAAGCTCGTGTTAGGGCTTGGATTAGGACTAATTTTGTATTAGGTTTAGGGCTAGTGTTATGGTTATGGCTATTGTAAGAAATAGGATTACAATTAAGGTTAGTTTTATGGTTAAGTTTAGGGCTAGGCCTATTGTTAGGGTTAGGTTTAAGGTTAGGGTGTTGTTTAGAGCTAGTTTTAAGGTTTGGATTTGATTCAGGTTCATGGTTAGGTTTAGGGTTAGGTTTAGGTTTCAAATTAGGGCTAGGGTTAGAGCTGGTGTAGGGTTAGGGTTTCGCCTAGTGTAAGGGTTAGTGTTAGGTGTATGTCTCAGTTTTGTTTTAGGGCTAGGGCTAGGGTTAGGGCTACCTTTAGGAATAGCATTAGGGTTAGAGCTAATTTTAGTATTAGGCTGAGGATTCAGTTTAGGGTTAGTTTTAGAGATAGGTTAGTGCTAGGGCTAAGGATTATGACTAGGATTAGGGCTTTGGTTAGGGTTATGGTAAAGGATAGAGATAGTTTTAAAGATAGGTTTTGATCTATAATTCTGTGCTAGGGCAAGGGTTATGACTAGGGTTAGGGCTTGCGTTAGGGTTATGGTAAGGTGTAGGGTTAGAATAGGGATAGGTCTTGGGTGAGAATGATAGTTAATCTTAATTCTAGTGTAAGAGTTAGGGATAGGAATAGGTATATATTGGGGCTAGGATTAGGGCTAGGTTTAATATTAGGTTTAGGGCCAGAGTTATGGTTATGATTAGGGCTAGGGCTAGGGTTAGGGTTAGTGTAAGGTTAGGGTTAGTGTAAGGTTAGGGTTTAAGCTACGGTTAGGTCTAGGGGGAGTGTTACGTTAAGTGTTATGTCTAGATTAGGGTTATGTTTATGACTATGGTTAGGGTTGGGGTTAGGGCTAGGGTTTTCTTTAGGGTTAGGGCTAGTTTTAGAGTAATGTATTGGATTAGATGTAAGATTAGGTTTAAGAATAAGTTTAGATTATGGTTAAATTTAGGTTCAGGGGTAGGATTAGTTTTTATCTTTGGTATGGTTTAGGGTTAAGTTTATGGCAAGGGTTAGGTTTAGGGTTAAGGTGAGCGTTAGGTTTAAGATTAGGGTTATGGATAGTGTTAGGTTTAGGGCTAGTGTTTTATTAGGGTTAGGGTTAGGGTTAGGGTAATGTTAGGTTTAGAGCTAGGGTTAGTACTAGGGTTAAGTTCAGGATTAGGGCTAGGGTTAGGTTTATGTTTACAAATAGGCCTACAATTTTGTTTAGGCTAAGGGTTAGACTTTGAGCTAGGGTTATGTCTAAGGCGAGGGTTTGGGTTAGGGCTACATTTAGGATTATGGTTATTTTTAGGGTAGGTTTAGGTCTCAGAATAGTTCTAGGTTTTGTGTTAGGTTTAGGCCCAGGGTTAAAGCTATGTGTAATGTAAGATCTAGGGTTCTGATTAGAGCTAATTTTAGGGTTAGGGTTATGTCTATGTCTAGTGTTAGTATTAGGTTTTGGGTTAGGTTCAGGTTTATAGCTAGGTTTAGTGTTAGTGATAAGGTCAGTGTTCAGGTTAGAGTTAGGTTTAGGGTGAAAGCCAGAATTAGGACTAGGTTTAGGTCTAGGGATAGGGTTAATGTTCGCTTTAGGTTAAGGATTACGTTAGGGCTAGGGCTCAGGGATTTTTTAGGTCTAGGTCTAGAATTATGGCTATATTGAGGATTAGGCTTAGGTCTAGGGCTACTATTAGGCTTAGTTTTAGGTATAAGTTTACGGGTAGAGCTAGTTTTAGTGTCTGGTTTAAGGTTAGGATCAGATTTAGACTGAGGGTTTGTGTTAGGGTCATGATTTGAGTTATGTTTAGAGCTAGAATGAGGGCAAGGGTTAGAATTAGTAATAGGGTTAGGGTTTGGATTAGGATATGGATTAGGATTAAGAATAAGTTTATCATTATGGGTATGGTTTGGCTTAGGGTAAGTGATATAGTTAGAGGTAAGGTTAGGGCTAGCATTAAAGTTAGGTTTACATCTAGGTTTAAGACTCAGACTAGGGCTAGTGTTTCTGTTAGGATTAGGGAGTATCAAAAAATCTGACCAAATAATTTGGGGAGGTAGATCAGTACATGTATATTTCCCTGTTATCTCCAACAGTACTTTTGGATAAAGATGTTTTGCATGCTTCAGCTTTGGTAAACTTTCACAAGGAAGAAACCAGAATGCCCACATAGAACTGATTGAGTGTGTGCAGTTTTAAGCAGTGAGCACCAACCCTGTTTGATTTCAAGTTCCATTTCCATTTACCCGTATAGGTCAAAATGAAGGAAATCTTAAAATACAAACTGTTCCTGAGAGCAAACCATTGAAGGGATAGGGCCCAGACCTGGGGAAAATAGTGAGGTTATGTAAAAATCAAATTATGCCAAATATCAAATGAATTTGAACAAAAATCACTCTAACACTGTATCTAACCCAACCCTAAACTAATTCTAACCTGTTTAGAGTATCTATGATCATAGAAGTCCCAAACTTGGGGAGTCTAAAGCGACAACTTAACAGATGAATCTTGTGCAGTATCAAAGAAATTTGATGAAAATTGGGGGAGATGTTTTAGTACATTCATATTTTCCTGTTTTTTTTTTCCTTAAAGTGCTCATGGATCAATTGTTTTTCATGCTTCAGCTTAATGTAATTTCACAAAGGAAAACCAAAGACTGCCCACACAGGGATGATTGAGTGTGTGAAGTTTCATGCAGCTAGCAGCAACACTGTTTTATTTCCAGCTCCATTGCATTCACACCTATAGTCCCTAATTAAGTGAAACCTAAAACTTCAAACTGTTCCTGTCATTGAACCACTGAAGCTTGAAGGCCCAAACTTGGGGAGCCTACTAAGGCTAGGTCAAGGATGAATCCTGTACAGTATCAAATTAATCCAATCAAAAATATTTGAAGCTCTTTCATTACATGGGTATTCTGCTTGCTCCTAATGCACCCAGAGATAAAGCTGTTACTTTCTATTTCATCTTATGACTACTTCCATGGCAAACACCAGATTATGCTCACTGAAAATTGATGGAGTGTGTGATTATTCAAGCAGCTAGCCCAAACCCTGTTTGATTTCCAGCTTTAGTTCATTCACCCCTACATGGAAATAAAGAAGAGAAAAATGAAAATTGAAACTGTTCCTGAAAGCAAACCCTTTATATGAGGCCCAAACATTTGGAGTATAGTCAAAATTAAAAAAAAAAAAAAAAAAAAAAAAGATGAATCCTGCACAGTATTATAGATATTTGAAAAAAAAAAAAGTAACTCTTATCTTAACAATAGGTCTAATCCTGATCCTAACACTAACCCTAACACTAACTTTAACCTGTTTATAGCCCCTTTAATCCCAGAAGTCCAACACTTGGGGAGCCAAGTTGGGTAAGTGAACAGATGAATCCTTCAGAATATTAAAGAAGTGTGACCAAATAATTGGGGAGGTAGTTCAGTACATGCATATTTCCCCAATTTCTCCTAAAGTGCTCTCACATAAAGTTGCTTTGCATGCTTCTGCTTAGGACTACTTTTACAAGGAATAATCCAGGGAATCCATTACCATAAAAATAACCCTTACCATAATGCTACCCCTAGGCTTAACCCTAAATCTATCGCTTCCCCCAAAACTAGAAATTACCCTAAAGCTACTCTGAACCCTAAACCTAACCCAATCATTATGGTAATTATAACCCTAATGCTAATTCGAGGCCTAACCTAACCTCAAACCTAAAACAAACCCTAAAACTGAGCGTGACCCTAATAATTCCCCTAGCTATAAACCTGACTCTTACCCTACCTTACCCTTATGCTATACCTAGCCATAAACCAAACTCTAATACTATTCCTAACCTTAACCATAGACCTGATATTAAGCCTAGCCTTAAAACTGTCCCTAACCCTAACACAAACCCTAACCCTTATCTAGCCCTGAACATAGAATTAATTTTATCCCTAACCTACACCCTAGGCCTAAACATAACACTAACTCTAGCCTCAATATTAGCCCTTATTTAGCCCTATCTCTAATCCTAACCCTAACTCTAGCCCAAAGTCTAACTATAATTCTCACCCTAAACCTAACCCTAGTTCTAAATCTATCCCTTATTAGAACCCTAATCGTAGCCCTAATCCTTGGTGTAACCCTAGCCCTATTCATAGCCCTGGTCATAATATTAGATTTAACCCTAACTCTAAATCTAACCTGAAGCCTATGCCTAAACCTAAACCTAACATTAGCACTAACACTAAATCTAATCCTAAAACTAGCTCTAATCCTAGATCTAGCCCTAAAACAAACCGAGTCATAGCCATAACCCTAACCCTTAACTTAAACCAAACTCTAACCCTACACTTAGCCCTAACCATATTCTAATTCTAGTCCTAACCCTAACACGAAAAATAACCCTGACCCTAACACTAACCCTGGCTCTAAACATCATCATCACCGTAAACTTCAACCTAACACTACACCTAGCCCTAACCCTAACCCTATAACTAGTGCTAATAATAACCCTACTTCATAGATTAGCCACAGCCTTAACACTAGCCCTAACCTAACCCAAAACCTAGCCTTAATCCGAGTCCTAAACCTAGCTATAACCCTAAACTTAAACCTAACCCTAACCCCAAACTAGCCTTAATCCTATACATAACCCTAGCTCTAAACTTAGGTCTAAATCTATCCATTACCCTATCAGTAACCCTAATCTTAAGCTAACCCTAGGCCTAACCTTAACCCTTTCCATTATACTAAACCAAACCTAAACCCTAAAACTAACCCTGTCATTACCTTAAACTGAAACGCTAAAATAACCCAAACCCTAAACCTGACCCTGACCCTAATATAACCCTTGATATAAACCTGAATCTTACCCTAAACCTAATCCTTATACTGGACCAAGCCATAAACCTAACACTAAATCTACCCCTAACCATAACCCTAGAACTGACATTAGCCCTAGCCCTAATAATATCCCTAATGCTAACACAAACCCTAAACATTATCCTATCCATAAACTTAGCCTTAATCATAACCCTAACACTAACTCTGCCCTAACCCTAATACTAACCCTTCCCCAACCCTAAACCTAGCCAAAATCACATCCCTTACCCTAAACGTAACCTTAATCCTAACCCTAACCCTTGTTGTCACAATTGCCCTATACTTACCTTTAGCTTTAACACTAGATTGAACACTAACTTTAAATCTAACCCTATCTCGATGCCTAAGCCTAAAACTAACCCAAACACTGATACTAATTCTAAAACTAGCTCTAACCCTAGCCGTAACTATAACCTTAGCCGTAATTTAGCCCTATCCCTAACCCTAAACTTTATCCTAGCCCTAAGAATAACTCTAACTCTCACAATGGCCCTTTCACTCATTCTAATCCTCTCCCTTCCCATAAAACTAACCCTATGCCAAATCCTAGTCCTAATCCTTGCCCTATCCTTAGCCCTAGCACTAAACTTAGATAAAAACCTAACTCTTAATTTAACCCTAAACCGAAGCCTAAGCCTAATTCTAAGACTAGCCCTAACCCTAACACTAATCCTAAAATGTGCCCTAACACTAACCCTAGCCCTAAAACTAAACTGATCCAAAGTTCTAACCCTAACCATTAACCTAGACCAAACACTAACCCTACACCTAGCCCTAACCCCTGCCTTAATTTGAGTTTTAAGCCAAACCCTAAAGCTAACCCTGACCCTTACTCTGATTATAACACTAACCCGTGGTCTAAACATCACCCTAATTCTAACCATAAACCTAACATTAACCTAGCCCTAAAACACTAAAATTAGCCATAATCATGACCCTAGCACTTACATTACCATAGCCCTAACCCTAGAACTAACTTAACCCAAACCTAGCCCTAATCATAACCATGACCCAAGCCCTGAAATGATTTCTATCTCTATCCATTACCATAACCATAACCATAAACATAACCATAACCCTAATGGTAATTTAGCCCTAAATTTAAACCTTAACCTATCCCAAACCCTAACTCAGAACTTGACCCTAATAATACCCCTAGCTCTAAACCTGACACTAACCCTAAACCTAACCCTTCAAATAGTCGTACCCATAATCCTAACCCTAAAACTATCTTTAAACATAATTCTGGACCTGAAATTAGCCCTAGCACTAATTGTAGCCCTAACCCTAAAAAAAAGTACCCTATCCCTCATCCTAGCCATAAACCTAGCCTTTATCATAATGCTAACAATAATCATAGTCCTAATCCTAATTATAATCTTCACCCTACCTCTAAACATAGCTAAAAAGCCATCCCTTACCCCAAATTTGGCCTAATTCTATACCTAAACTCTAAACCCTAACCCTAGGCTTAAACTAAACACTAAACCTAGCCCTAATCCTAGCCCTAATTGAGCCCTACCACTAACCTTAACCCAAACCCTAGCCCTAAGACTAACTCTCACCCTAGTCCTATCCCTAGTTCTAACCCTATCCTTTACCATAACCCTAAACCTAGACAAAACACTTGCCTTATCCTTAGTTCTGTCCCTAGCTCGAGATCTAACCCTATATCCAAATTTAACCCTAACCCAATCACTAAGCCTAAGCCTAAGTAACACTAGCCCTAATCTAACCCTAGGACTAAAACAAAACCAAGTTTTAGCCTTAACCCTAAACCATAACTTAAACAAAACCCTAACACTACAACTAGACCTAACCCTAGCCCTAATTCGAGTCCTAACCCTAACCTTAACACCAACCCTGACCTTGACTCATATCCTAACACTCACCCTAGCTCTAAACACCACCCTCACCTTAAACTGAACCCTAAAATAACCCTAGCCCTAATTCGAGTCCTAACACTAACCCTAACACTCCACCTGACCCTGACTCCTATCCTAATATAAAACCTAGATACACATATCACCCTAACTTTAAAACTAACCCTAACACTAAATCTAACACTAAAACTAACCCTAATGGTAACCCTAGTTCTTACATTAACCATTGCCCTAAACTTAGCCCCAACCATAACACAGAACCTAACTCTAACCCTTGCCCTAAACCTAGGCCTAACCCAAAGCCTAATGCTAATCCTAGCCTTTATTTAATCCTATCCTAACTCTAAACCTAGCCATAAGACTAACTCTAACTCTTGCCCTAGCCCTAGTCCTAGTTCTACCCTTAGCATTATTCCTAACCCTAGATCTAAGCCTAAGTCTAAATCTAAACCTAACTCTAAATTTAACTTTAACAATAAGCCTAAAACAAACCCTAACACTACCCATATCCACAATGCTAATCGTAAAACTGGCCCTATCCATAGCACTAGCCATAAACCAAAACCAAGTCATAGGCCTAATCCTAACCCTTAACCTAAATCAAATGCTAACCCTACAAATAGCCCTAAAACTAAGTCTAAAACTAACCCATTACTCTGACACTGACCGAAACACTAATCCTAGCTCTAAAAATCACCCTTACATTAATAACATTAATAACACTACATCTAGACTTAACCTAATCCTAAAACTAGCCTTAATCAAAACCCTAGTTCATACATTAGTCATTGTCCTATCCATAGCCCTATCCCTAACACAAATTCTACCCCTAATCAGAGCCCTAACCCTAGGTTTAATCCTAATGCTAGCCCTAACTCTAACCCTAACACTAGCCCTATCCCTAACTCTAACCCTATTACTTACACTAAGCCAAACCCTAACCCAAAGGCTAATCTGAGTTCTAATCCTAATCCTTAGCCTAACTTAAACTCTAACTATATTACTAGTCTTAACCCTAGCCCTCATTCTACATCTAAACCTAACCCTGACCCTCATCTGACCCTAAGAGTAATCCTAGGTCTAAACCTGACCCTAACCCTAAACCAAATCCTAACACTAGCCCTACTGGTAAACCTGTACCTATACCTAAGCCTAACACAAGGCCTAGACCCAAAGCTAACCCTAAATATAGCTATAACTCTAGCCCTAGACTTAAACAAAAACCTAGCATTAGCCCTACAATAATTCTTTTTTTTTTCTTTTTTTTATTGGTTGTTCAAAACATTACAAAGCTCTTGACATATCATATTTCATACATTTGATTCAAGTGCGTTTTGAACTCCCAATTTTACCCCAAATACAGATTGCAGAATCACGTCGGTTACACATCCACATTTTTACATAATGCCCTATTAGTAACTGTTGTACTCTGCTACCTTTCCTATCCTTTATTATCTCCCCTCCCCTCCCCTCCCATCTTCTCTCTCTACCCCATCTACTGTAATTCATTTCTCTTCTTGTTTATTTTCCCATTCCCCTCACAACCTCTTATATGTAATTTTGTATAACCATGCAGGTCTCCCTCCATTACCATGCAATTTCCCTTTTCTCTCCCTTTCCCTCCCACCTCATGTATCTGTTTAATGTTAATCTTTTCTTCCTGCTCTTCCTCCCTGCTTTGTTCTTAGTTGCTCTCATTGTATCAAAGAAGACATTTGGTATTTGTTTTTTAGGGATTGGCTACCTTCACTAAGCATAATCTGCTCTAGAGCCATCCATTTCCCTGCAAATTCCATGATTTTGTCATTTTTCTCCATACTGCTTTCCAAATCATACAATAATTCTTAACATAAACCGAATACTTACCCTACTCCTACACCTAAACCTAGTGCTAATTCTGGCTCTAACTCCAACCTTACCTTATCCCCAAAACTGACCCTGATTCTAACACTGAATCTAGCTTTAAACTTGACACTCACCCAAAACCTAGACCTAACACTACACCTAGACTTAACCCTAACCCTAAAACTATCCCTAATCATAACCCTATGTCTTATAGTACCCATGGCCCTAACCCTAGGCCTAAACTAGCACAAAATCTAGCCCTAATCCTAGGCCTGAACATAGCCCTAAGCATAACCCTAATTCTAACTCTAGCCCTAACCCTAACCCTAAGCCTTGCTTTAGACCTAACCCTAGCTCAAAACCTAAACTTTCACTTAACATAACCCAAGTCCTATCCCAAACCCTAACCTAACACTAGCCCTAATCCTAACCTTAACCATAGACCTAACCATAGCTCTAATTATATCCACTACACTAACCCTATCCCTAATCCTAACCATAACCCTAGCCCAAACCCTGGTTCTAATTCTATCCATTACCCTAACTATAATCCTAACCCTAATATTAAGCCTAGGCTTAACCCTAAGCCTTTCACAATCCCTAAACCTATACATTGCCCTAAAACTAACCTGAACCCTAATCCTAATCCTATTCATTATCCTAACCCTAAATCTAACACTAATGCTAATTCGAGCCATAAACCTAAACCTTAACCTAAACCAAACAATAAGCTGTACACTGACCCTAATAATACACATAGCACTAAACTTGACCCTTACTCTAAGTCTAACCCTTACACTAGACCTAACCATAAACATAACCAAAAACATATTCCTATATGTAACCCTAGATCTGACATTAGCCCTAGTCCTAATCGTAGCCCTAACCCTAACACGAACACTAGCTCTTGTCCTAGACCAAAACCTAGCCTTAATCATAACCCTAACCCTAATTCTAACATATTCCCTATCCCTAAACCTAGTTATAACCCCATTGCTTACCTTAAACCTAACCCAAACCCTAACCCTAACACTAACTCTAGCCCTAGCCTTAACACTAGGACTAACCCAAACACTAACACTCCCACGAATTCTAAACCTAATCCTAATCCTAGCTTCAAGACTACTCCACCCTAGCCCTAGCCCTAATTCTAACCCTATCAATTACTGTAAACTTATTCCTAGCCATAGTCTAGAATAACACTAGCCCTGACCTTAAACCTTGCCCTAACCCTAGATCTAAACCTAACACTAAATCTAACCCTAATTCTACACCTAAACCTCACCCTAACACTAGTCCTTACCCTAATGCTAATCCTAAAACAAGCCCTAATCAAAGGCTTAGCCCTAAAACAAAACAAACAATAACACTAACCCTAAACTTTTACCTAAACCAAAGCCTGACTTTACCTCTAGCCCTAAGCCTAGCCCTAATGCTACTCATAATCTTAACCCTAAAACTACTTTTGAACCTGTCTCTGACATTAACACTAACCCTACTTCTTTTTGTTCTTTTTTTCTAACCCTACCTCTAAACATCACCCTAAACCTAAAACTTACTCTAACACGCGACCTAGTCCTAACCCTAATTCTAAAATTAGTTCTAATCAAAACCCTAGATCATACACTAATGATAATCTTAAAACTAAAGCTAACCAAAACCTAGCCCAAATCTGAGTCCTAACCCTAGCTTTCACCCTAACCCTAACCCTAACACTAGCCCTAAACCTAACCCGAACCCTAGCTCTAATTTAGCTCTAACCTTATCTTTACCCTAGCCAAACCCCAACCATAATGCTAACCCTAGTCCTAAAACTAATCCTTAGTCTAACCCAAAATTTAACCCTATTATTAGTCCTAACCCTAGCACTCATTCTTGTTATAACCATAACCCAAATTCTAACCCTATCGCTGACCCTTATTCTGACCGTCAATCTAAAGCAAACTCTAACACTAGCCCTACCCATAACCCTATATCTAAACGTAAACCTAATACTAGACCTAGATTAAATCTAATCCTAAATCCAGATATATCTTTAGCAAAGACCAAAACAAAAACATAGCCCTAGCTCTAATGATAACACTTAACCTAAGCCAAACACCAACCTTAGCTCTAGACCCAACCAATCCTAATTCTGGCTCTGGCCCTAACCCTAACCCTTATCCAAAGACAAACCCTGAGACTAACACTAACCCTAGCTATAAAACTGATGCTAACTGAAATCCAAACCTACCATTAGGCCTAGCCATATGGTAAACATAACACTTACTTTACCATAGCACTAAAACTAGCTCTAAACCTGACACAAAACCTAGCCCTAATCCTAGGCCTAAATCTAGCCCAAAGTGTAACCCTAACCCTAACCTAACCTTATCCCTTATCCTAAGCCTAACCCTCATACTAACCTTAAAACTCGCCTTAGACTTAACCCTAAGTAAAACCCAAAATCGAACCCTAAACTTAACCCTAGCCCTATCCATAAACCTAAACTTAATCCTAGCCCTAATCATAATGTTAACACTATCCCTAATACTATTCTAAAATTTTCCATTACCCTAAACCGAACCTTAACCCTAATGATAAACCTACCTCTAATTCTAATTGTAAACCTAATACTACACATAACCCTAAACCGAATCCTCATTGTAGCCTTAACCCTAGATAAAAACCTAACCCTTACTCTGACAATAAACCAAACCCTAACACTAACCCTAAACCTAAAATTACCCCAACCCTAACCTGAAATCTAACCCTATACATTACACTAACTCTAATGATAATCTTAGCCCTAACCCTAACACTAACCCTAAACCTAAAACTACGCCTAATCCTAACCTGATATCTAACCCTATCCATTAACCTAACTCTAAAGATAACCTTAGCCCTAACCCTAACACTAACCCTAAACTTAACCATAAATCTAACCAGAGACATAATCCTAAACCTAACACTCACCCTAGATCTAACCCTACCTCAAAACATATCCTGAACCCTAAACCTAAACATAGCCCTAGCCCTAAACCTAACCCTAACTCTAGCCCTAATTCTATCCAAAACCCTAGGCCTAACCCTAGCTCTAATGCTATTCATTACCCTAAATATAACCCTAACCCAAATGCAAACCCTAGGCCTAACCCTAACCCTATCACTAACCCTAACCCTACAAATTACCCTATCTTAACCTAAATCCTAAACCTAATCCTATCAATTAACCTAAGGCTAATTTTAACCCTAATGCTAATTTGAGGCGTAATCCTAATTATTAACCTAACACAAAACTGAATCCTGACCCTGACCCTAAAAATACACCTTACCCTTAACCTGGCCCTTACCCTAAACCTAATATTAGACCTAGCCATGAATCTAACCATATAACTATCCATAGCTGTAACCCTAAACCTGACATTATCACTATCTCTAAAACTTGCCCTAACCCTAACACAAAACCTAGCCCTCATATAAACCACAAATCAAGCTTCAATCCTTACACAAAAATAACCATAGGCCTATCCCAAAACCTTTTGCTAACTCTAACCCTATCAATTACCCTACACCTAACATGAACCCTAAAGCTAAAACTATCATTACCCTACCCAAACTCTAATGCTAATTCAAGTCTAAACCTAAACCCTAACATAAACCAAACCTGAAACCTAATTCTAACTGTAATAATATCCCTAGCTCTAAACTTGACCCTTTCCCTAAACGTAACCCTGACACTAGACCTAGCCATAAATCTAACCCTCAATCTATCCCTAATGTAAGCCTAGACCTGATACTAGCCCTAGCCCTAAGTCTTGCCATATCCCTAAAACAAACCTGAGTCCACATCCTAGCCCTAAAACAAGCCTTATTATTAAACCAAACCATAAACCTAGCCCTAACCAAAATTCTAACCTTCAACCTAACTCTAAAACTAGCTCTATCCCCATCCCTTCCTCTAAACCTAAACCTATCCCCAAACCTAAACCTATGTCTAACCCTAATACAAATGCTAGACGTAATCCTAGCCCTAATTTACCCCTAAACCCAACCTAACCCTAGCCCTAAGACTTACTCTAACTCTCGCCCTAGTCATATTTCTAGTGCTAACACCATCCATTACCATATTCCTATCACTTGCCTTTACATTAGCCCTAACCCTAGCTCTAGCCCTAATCTTATATCTAAGCCTAACTCTAAATCAAACCCTAACCCTAAGCTAAACCTCTCACTAAAACAAGCTGAAATAATAATGCTAATCCTAAAACTTTACTTAACCTAGCACTAGCCCTAATCAACAACCAAGCCATAGCCCTAACCATAACCTTTAACATAAACCAAAACCTAATCCTACACCTACCTCTAAACTTAACTCTAATTTGAGTCCTATAACTAACCCTAAAACAAACCCTGACCCCGACTCTGACCCTAACACTAACCGTGGCTCTGAATATCACTCAAAACCTATACCTAAACCTAACGCTATACCTAGCCCTAACCCTAACCCTAAAACAAGTTCTACTCATAACCTTAGTTCTTACATTAGCTGAAGCCCAAAATCTAGCCCTAATCTAACCCAAAACCTATCTCTAATCGGAGCCCTAACACTAACTTTAACCCTAACTAAAAACCTAATTCTAGTTCTAACACTTACCCTAAACCTAACCATAACCCTAACCCTTGCCATTACCCAAAACCTAACCCTAACCCTAGCCTTAATCCTAACAATAAACCTAGCCCTAACCCCAGCTGTAACCCTCTCCATTACCCTAATCCTAATCCTAACCCTAGGATAACCCTGAACTTATTCCTAACACTAAACCTGTACATTACCATAAAACTAACCTGAACCCTAAACCTAAACATATTCATAAATTTAATCCTAACACTAATAAGCTTAACCCTAAAACTATCTCTAACCATAACCTAGACCTGACATTAGCCCTAGCACTAATGAATCCCTAATACCAGAACAAACTCTAGCCCGAATCCTAGCGCTAATCTTAGCCTTAATCCTAAACCTAACCCTAACTAACCATAGAACTAAATTTAATTTTAACCCTTGCCCTAGTTCTAAACCTAGCCATAACATCATATGTGTCCATAAGGATAACCATAAGCCTAGCCATAAACCTAGGCTCAGCCTTAATACTAACCCTAGCTCTAATCCTAGCCCTAATGAAGCCATAATTCTAACCCTATATCTAAACCTAACACTTAGACTAACTCTAACTCTCGCCCTAGCACTAGCCCTACTTCTTACACTATCCCTTATGATAATTCAAAGCCTAGACCTAACCCTAGCCCTAACCTTCACTGTAGTCCTAAACCTAGATCTAACCCTATCTCTAAATATAACCCTAAACCTACACCTAAACAACACCCTAACACTAGCTCTAACCCTAATGCTAATTTGAAAATTAGCCCTAACCTTAGCCCTAGCCCTCAAGCAAAACAGAGCCATAGCAGTGATTCTAAACCTTAACCCTTACCAAAACCTAACTCTACACCAGTCCTAACACTCTAACACTAATTTTAGCCCTAATCCTAGATCTAAATCAATCCCTTACCCTAAGTGAAATCCTAAACTGAAGAGTAACCCTAGACCTATCTCTAGTCTTTAAACTAACCAAAACCCTAACCCTATTAATAGTCCTAACCCTAGCCTTTGTTTTAGATCTAACACAATCCCAAACACTAACCCTAAACCTGATCCTTATTCTGACCCTAACACTAAACTTAGGTCTAACCCTAATACCAACCCTAACCCAAAATTTACCATAATCCTATCCCTAGACCTAATTCTAAACCGAACTCTCAGCCGAGCAATAACCATAGCTCAGAACCTAACCCTTATGCTAAACAAAACCCTAAACCTAATCCTAGTTCTTACCCTCACCTTAACCCTAGCACAAGACCTAATTTTAACTATAACCCTAGCCCTAATTTAACTCTAACTGTATCCATTACCCTAAACATAACCCTTACCATAATTCTATCACTAGGCTTAACCCTAACCCTATCGCTTTCCACAAACCTTTCAATTAGCCTAACCTACCCTGAACCCTATTATTACACTAACCCTAATCCGAATGCTAATTTGATCCCTAACCCTAACCTCAAACGTAAACCAAACCCTAATATTAACCGTGACCCTAATAATTCCCCTAGCTATAAACCTGACTCTTACCCTACCTAACACTTACACTAGACCTAGCCATAAAACTAACCCTAAAACTATTCCTAAAATTAACCCTAGATGTGATATTAACCCTAGCCATAATCCTAGCCCTTACTCTAACACAAACCCTATCCCTTATCCTAGCCCTATGCATAGCCTAATTTTATCCCTAACCCAAACCCTAGGCCTAAACCTAACATTAACCCTAGCCGTAATCTTAGCCCTAATTTATCCCTATCCCTAACCCTAACCCTAATCCTAGCCCAAAGACTAACTCTAACTCTAACTCTCACCTAACCCTAGTTCCAACCCTATCCCTTACTAGAACCCTAATCCTAGCCCTAACCCTTGGTCTAACCCTAGCCCTATTCATGGCCCTGGCCATAACCTTAGATCTCACCATAACTCTAAATCTAACCCTAACCCTAAGCCTAAACCGAAACCCAAACCTAACACTAGCCTTAATGCTAATGCTAATCCTAAAATTAGCCCTAACACTAGCCCTACAACTAAAACAAAACCTAGCCATAGCTGTAACCCAAACCCTTATCCTAAACCAAACCCTAAACCTACACCTAGCCCTAACATATCCTAACTCTAGTCCTAACCCTAACCCGAAAACTAACCCTGACCCTGACTCTAACACTAACCCTGGCTCTAAACACCATCATCACTGTAAGCCTCAACCTAACACTAGACATAGCCCTAACCCTAACACTATAACTAGCGCTAATCATAATCCTGCTTCATACATTAGCCATAGTCTTAACCCTAGCCCTAAACTTAACCCAAAACCTATCTTTAAACCGAGTAGTAAACCTAGCCTTAACCCTAAACTTAAACCTAAGCCTAACCCAAAACTAGCCCTAATCCAATACATAACCCTAGACCTTACCTTAGGTCTAAACCTATCCATTACACTAACAATAACCCTAACTCTTAAGCTAACCCTAGGTCTAACCCTAACCCTATCCATTACACTAAACCAAATCTAAATCCTAAAACTAATGCTGTCATTACGCTAAACCAAAACCCTAACCTAACCCAAAACGTAAACCTGACCCTGACCCTAAATATAACCCTAGATATAAATCTGAATTTTAACCTAAACCTAATCCTTACACTGGACAAAGCCATAAACCTAACACTAAATCTAGCCCTAACTATAACCCTAGACCTGACATTAGCCCTAGCCATAATATTATATCTAACCATAACACAAACCCTAAACCACATCCTAGCCATAAACCTAGCCTTAATCATAACCTTAACCCTAATTCTAGCCCTAACCCTAGCCATAGCCCTAAACCTAGCCAAAATCACATCCCTTACCCTAATTGTAAGCCTAAATCTAAACCTCATCCTTTTCATCACAACTGCCCTATCCTTAGCCCTAGCTTTAACACTAGATCGAAACCTAACTTTAAATCTAACCCTAACTCGATGCATAAGCCAAAAATTGCCCAAACCCTGATGCTAATTCTAAAACTAGCTCTAACCCTATCCCTAACCTTAACCCTAGCCATAATTTAGCCATATCCCTAAACCTAACTCTAACCCTAGCCCTAAGAATAACTCTAACTCTTACAATGGCCCTATCACTCATTCTAATCCTATTCCTTCCCTAACTCTAACCCTAGCCCTAAGAATAACTCTAACTCTTACACTGGCCCTATCACTCATTCTAATCCTATTCCTTCCCATAAAACTAACCCTATCCCAAATTCAAGTCCTAACCCTTTCCCTATCCTTAGCCCTGGCACTAAACTTAGATAAAAACCTAACTCTAAATTTAACCCTAAACCGAAGCCTAAGCCTAAATCTAAGACTAGCCCTAACCCTAACACTAATCCTAAAAATTTCATTAACTCTAATCCTAGCCCTAAAACCAAACCAAGCCAAAGCTCTAACCACAACCCTTAACCAAAACCAACCCCTAACCCTACACCTAGCCCTAAACCCAGCCCTAATTCGAGTTTTAAGCCACACCCTAAAAGTAGCCCTGACCCTTACTCTGACCATAACACTAACCCGAGGTCTAAACATCACCCTAAACATAAACCTAAACCTAACAGTAAACCAGAAAACCTAGCCCTAAAACACTAAAATTAGCCATAAGCATAACCCTAGTACTTACCTTAGCCCTAAACCTAACCCTAGCACTAACTTAACCCAAAACCTAGCCCTAAACTTAACCATAACCAGAGCCCTAAACTGATTTCTAACTCTATCCATTACCATAACAATAACCCTAACCCTAATGCTAATTCAAGCCCTAAGTTTAAACCTTAACATATCCCATCCCTAACCCAGAACTTGCCCCTAATAATACCCCTACCTCTAAACCTGATGCTAAACCTAAACTTAACCCTTACACTAGACGTACCCATAATCCTTATCTAAACTATATTTAACCATAATTCTGGACCTGAAATTAGCCCTCACACTAATCCTAGCCCTAACCCTAAAAAAAAAAAAAAAAAAAAAAAAAAAAAAAATCCCTGGCCCTCATCCTAGTCCTAAACTTAGGCTTAATCATAAGTCTTGCCATAACCACAGCCTAACCATAATTATAACCCTCACCCTATTTCTAAACCTAGCGGTAAAGCCATCCATTACCAAAAACAATGCCCGAAAGCTAAACATAAACTCTAAATGCTAACACTAAATTCTAACCCTAACACTAACACTAACCCTAAATCTAGGCTTAAACTAAACACTAAACATACCGCTAATACTAGCCCTAATTTAGCCCTATCTATAACCCTAACCCTAACCCTAATCCTAGTCCTAAAACTATCTCTCGCCCTAGCTCTATCCCTAGTTCTAACCATATCCCTTACAATAACCCTAAACCTAGCCATAACCCTTGCCCTATCCTTAGTTCTAGCCTTCACCCTAGGTCTAACCCTAATTCCAAATTTAACCCTAACACTAAGCCTAAGCCTAACACTAACACTAGCCCTAACCATAACAATAGGACTAAATCAAAAAACCCTAACTCTAAACCTTTTCTTAAACCAAACTATAACACTACAACTAGACCTAACCCTAGCCTTAGTTTGAATCCTAACATAAACCCTAAAACCAAAACAGATGCTGACACATATCCTAACACTCACCCTAGCTGTAAACACCACCCTCACCTTAAACTGAACCCTAACAGTAACCCTAGCCCTAATTTGAGTTCTAACTCTAACCCTAAAACTAAGCCTGACCCTGATTCCTATTCTAATGTGAACCCTAGCTAAAAATATCACCCTAACCTTAAACATAACCCTAACACTAAACCTAACCCATAACCTAACAATAAAACTAACCCTAATGGTAACCCTAGTTCTTACATTAGCCATTTCCCTACCCCTAGCCCTAACCCTAACACAAACCTACACCTAATCCGAGTCCTACACCCAGCTTTAACCCTAACTCTAACCATAAACTAGCTCTAAACCAATCCCTTACTTACGCAAAACATTAAACCTAAGGGTAACCCTAGACCTATCCCTTATCCTTAGGCTAACCAAAACACTAACCTTATTAATAGCCCTTACCCTTGCCCTCATTCTAGATCTAACCCTATCCAAAACTCTAACACTAACACTAACCCTGACCCTTCTACTGACCTTACCATTAATCTTAGGTCTAATCCTAACCATAACCCTAAACCAAAACCTACTGTAATCCTATCCCTAGACCTAATCCTGAACATAACACTGAGCCTAGCACTAACTATAGCTCAGAACCTAACCCTTACACTAAACATAACCTTAACCTAACCCTAGTTCTAACCCTCACCCTAACCCTAAATCAAGACCTAATTCTAACCATAACACTTGCCCTAAACTTAAGTCTAGCTGTATCATTAACCTAAACATAATCCTTACCCTAATGTTAACCCTAAGCCTAACCCTAAACATATCACTATCCCCAAATTTATCAATTATCCTATACCTACCCTGAACCCTAGACCTAATACAATCATTACCCTAACCCTAACTCTAATGATAATTCGAGCCCTAACCCTAAACTCAAACCTAAAGCTAACCATAACACTAATACTGACCCTAATAATTCCCCTAGCTCTAAACCTCACTCTTACCCTATACCTAACCCTTATACTAGACTTAGCCATAAAACTAACCCCACAACTATCCCTAAGCATAAACCTAGGCCTGATATTAGCCCTAGTCATGATACTAGTCCTAACCCTAACACAAAACCTAGCCATATCCTAGCCCTAAAAATAGCCTTAATTATAATCCTAACCATAACACTAGGCCTAACTCTAACAATAACCCTAGCCCTAATCTTAGATCTAATTTAGCCCTATCCCTAACCTTAACCCTAACCCTAGCCAAAAGACTAACTCTAAATATCACCTTAGTCCTAACACTATTTCTAAACCCTATACTTTACTGGAACCGTAATCCTAGCCCAAACCATAGGTCTAATACTCGCCCTATTCATAGTCCTAGCAGCAACCCTAGATCTAACCCTAATTCTAAATCTAACCATAAAACGTAGCCTAACTAAACCTAACACTAGCCCTAACCCTAAGGCTAATCCTAAAACTAGATCTAACCCTAGCCCTAAAACAAAACCAAGCCATAGACCTAACCCTAACCCTTAATAAAAACTAAGCCCTAACCCTACACTTAGCCATAACTCTATCCATAACTCGAGTTCTAAGCCAAACCCTAAAACTAACCCTGACCCTGACTCTGACCTTAACACTAAACCTAGCTCTAAACATCACCCTTACCCTATGCCTAAACATAACAATAGACCTAGCCCTAACTCTAACCCTAAAATTAGCCCTAATCACAATGGAGGTATTTACATTAGCCTCTACACTAAACCTAGCCTTAATTTAACCCCAAACCTAGCCTTATTCCGAGCACTATCCCTAGATTTACCCCTAAACCTATTCCTATCACTAACCGTAACTATAACCCTAGCTGTAAACCTAGATTTACCCCTAACCCTAACCCTAAGCCTAACCCTATCTATAATCGTAAAAAATAACCCTAGCTGTACCCCTATCTCTAACAATATCCATTATCCTAACCATAACCCTGTCCCTAATGCTAAACCTGGGCCTAAACCTAACTGTATCACTAATCCTAACCCTATCCATTACACTAAACCTATTCTGAAACCTAAACCTAACACTATCTTTACTCTAATCCTAACTCTAATGCTAATTCGAGCCCTAACATTAAATCTTAACCTATCCAAAACACTAATCATTACCCTGACCCTAAGAGTACCCTTAGCTCTAAACCTGAACCTAACCCTAAACCTAACCCTTACACTAGACGTAGCCATAAACCTAAACCTAAAACTATTTTTAACCATAACACTAGACCTGAAATTACCTCTAGCCATAATCCTAGCACTAAACCTAGGCTTAATCCTAGACTGAACCATAACCCGAGCCCTAACCCTAGTTCGATTCTTCATCCTAGCCTAAATCTACATATAACCTCATCCTATACCCCAAAACTAACCATAAACCTAAACCTAACCGTAATCCTCACCCTAAACCTAGGCCTAACACAAAGCCTAGTGCTAATCCTAGCCTTTATTTAATCCTAGCCTAACCCTAAACATAGCCATAAGACTACTTCGAACTCTTGCCCTAGCCTTAGCCCTTATTCTATCCTTAGCCTTAATCCTTATCCTAGATGTAAGCTTAACTCTAAATCTAAACCTAACTCTAAATAACTCTAAAATAAGCCTAAACCAAACACGAACACTACCCCTAACCATAATGCTAATCCTAAAATATGCCCTACCATAGCCCTAGCCATAAACCAAAACCAACCCTTAACCTAAATCAAACCCTAACCCTACAACTAACCCTAAAATTAACTCTAAAACTAGCCCTGACCCTGAAACTGACCCTAACACTAATTATAGCTCTAAACACCACCATAACCTAAAATTAACATTAACACTATACCTAGTCTTAACCGAACCCTGAATCTAGCCTTAATCATAACCCTAGTTCATACATTAGTCATTGTCCTAACTGTAGCCCTAACCCTAACACAAATTCTACACCTAATCCAAGCCCTACCCTTAGCTTTAACCATACTACTAGGCCTAACCCTAATCTTAACCCTAGCCCTAACCTTATTCCTTAAACTAAGCCAAACCCTATCCCAAATGTTAACCCTAATCTTAATTCTAATCCTTAGCCTAACTTAAACTCTAATCATAATACTAGTGTTAACCCTAGCCCTCATTCTACCTCTAAACCTATCCCTGATCCTCATCTGACCCTAACAGTAATCCTAGGTCTAAATCTGACCCTAACCCTAAAACAAACCTTAACACTAGCCCTACTGGTAACCCTATAACTATATGTAAGCCTAACTCCAGACGTGGACCTAAAGTTAATCCTAAATATAGTTATAAATCTAGACCTAGTCCTAAACAAAAACCTAGCACTAGCACTAACAATAACCCTTACACTAAACCGAACACTTACCCTACACCTACACCTAAATCTAGTACTAATTCTAGCTCTAATGCTAACCCTAACCCTATCCCAAAAACTGACCCTAATTCTAACAATGAGCCTAGCTTTAAACATGACACTAACTCACAACCTAGACATAACACTAGACCTAGACATAACCCTAACCCTAAAATTAGCCCTAAACATAACCCTAGCATTTACATTAACTATAGCCCTAATCCTAGCCCTAAACATAACATAAAACCTAGGTCTATACCTAGGCCTAAACTTAGCTCTGAGCATAACCCTAACCCTAACCCTAGGCCTAAACCTAGCCCTAACTTATGCCTTGACTTAGATCTAACCCTAACCTTTACACTAAACATAACCCTAGATCCATCTAAACCCTAACCCTAACCCTAGCTGTAATCCTAACATTAAACCTAGTCTGAAATTTAGCTCTAAACATATCCATTACCCTAACCTTAACCCTAATTAAAACTCCATCCCTAACACTAAACCTAACTCTAATCTTAAATGTAAACCTAGACCTAAACCTAAACCTAACCCTCACCCTAGCCCTAATTCTAGTTCAAACACTAACCCTTACCCTAACTTAACTATAACCCTAGCCGTAAACTTAACACTTACCCTAACCGTAAAACTTACCCTAAATCACACCCTAATTCTACTTCTAAACCTATCCCTAATCCTAGAGTTGATCCAAACCATAACCTAGCCCTAACCCTAGCTCTACACCTCTCCATTACACTAAACATAACCCTAACACTAATGGTAACCTTAACCCGATTGCTAAACCTAACTCATCCATTACCCTAAACCTTTACTGAAACCTAAACTAAACCTTATCCATTACCCTAATCCTAAACCTAACCCTAATGCTACTTCGAGCCTTAACTCTAAACCTTTAGCTAATCCAAATGCTAATTCTGACACTTTTCCTGACCCTAAAAATAATCCTAGCCCTAAAGATGAACTTTATCCTAAACCTAACTCTTACAATAGACCTAATCATAACCTAACCCTAAAACTATTTTTAATATTAACCCTAGACCTGTTATTAGCCCTAGACCTGGTCCTAGCCATAACCCTAACAGAAACCCTAGACCTTAACCTAGCACTAAACCTAGACTTAATTCTAAACTGAAACATAACCCTAGGCCTAATCCTAATTCTAAAGCTCACCTTATACCTAAAGCTAGCTATAACCCCACCCATTGCCCTAAACTTTACCTTAACACCAATGCTAACCCTAACTCTTGCCCAACCCCTTAGTCTAACCCTAACACTAACCCTAGCCTTAATACTAGCCCTAATGTAGCCTGACCCCAAAACTAACACTACCCTAATCCTAAACCCTAATTTAGCTCTAA